>NW_020955882.1:533402-626045 GCF_003031625.1 Empidonax traillii
AAAAAAACCCCAACTGCAGACTCCCCAGTTCCCAGGGACAGTTTGCATCACGCAGTGAAACAGGACTGTGTCAAGGGAGGAGGGAGGAGCAGGTGGAGGGACATCCTTTTCAAATTTCAGGCTCGGTTTTGCCACAGGAAGATGCAGGTAACGAGGGGAGCACAGACCTCGCCAAGCACTCCCTTCAACACAGGTGTGATCCCCACAGTTCTGCCCCAGCTCTGCCCTGCAGCTGCTGCTTTAACCACCAGCCTCGAGACAAACCCATCACTGAGGCAAGGCAAAAGGGAAGACAATTACACCGAGCAGCCCTGGTGCCCCTTCACTGCCAAGGGCTCTGGGCCAGGATTAAGCTGATTTGGAAAGTAGGATGACACCAACACCATTAAAACGTCCTGTTTCTTAGAAAAGACAATTTAAAAAAAGATCCACTTTCACAGTGAGCAGCACAGGGGTGTGTAAGCACCTGTGACCAGTGTCCTTAAAAGTTGTAGTGTCCAGGAGCATGTCCTGACTCCATGGGGGACTCAAAGTCCATCAACATTCTTTGAAAATCCTGATGCTTCAATAACTGCAGATACACTATTGTCCACCTAAACTACTTAAATACTGCAGCTAAAAGCGTTGTCTCACCACAGAAAACGAAACCCATCGGTCAGAGCTCTCTCTTTACAAGGGCCGATCATTTGTAGGTCCAAATTTCAAGGCGGCGGGTGGGAGGGGAGTGCTCCAAGTGCTCCAAGACTCGCACAACCCTTACTAACGAAGCAGGAGGCATTTGCATCCAGATGGCAAACTGCTCCTTAAAACGACTTTGCCGGCTCTCTCTTCTCCACGCCGGCCAGGACGCGGACACGGCGTGTCGTTACCCACCCGTGGCACAAACACTCCCTGTTTCCTCCAAACCAGCCCGGGGAGGGCCCGGGGGAGCGCAGGCCCCGCACGAAGCCCCTGTTCGCCTCCCCCGCCCCAACCCCGGCCCGGGCCGTGTCCCCGCCCGGCCCAGCGGCCCCAATGCCAGCAGACACCCCAATGCCAGCAGACACCCCAATGCCAGCAGACACCCCGCTCCTCTCTGGCCCAAAACTTCGCGTTCTCTCCCCGTTCCTGCGGCTGCTCCCCCGGGACCTGCCCGCCCGGCCCCCCTGCCCGGAGGGGTCAGGGCCCCGCACACAGCCCGGGGAAGGGAGGGCACGGCGGGCTGGGGGGCCCGGCCGGCGCTGGGAGCGGCCCCGGCAGGGCAGGGTCGGAGGCAGCGAGGGGAGGCGGCCCCGACGTGGCGGTCCCGGGGGGTCCGGAGGGGCCGGGGGAGCGGGGGCACCACGTCCGAGCGGCCCCGGGCAGGGCAGGGCAGGGCGGGCCGGCCCCGAGCCCCCCCGACGGAGCAGCGAGCGGGGAACTCGGCGCACAAGTTCGGGGCAGGGCAGGGCAGGAGCGCGGCCCCATCCCGCTCACCTGAACACGCAGTCGTCGCGGGCGTCCCTGGCCGGGGAGATGAGCCCGTGCTTCTTGTTGAAGAGCTTCTGGAAGAGGGTGGGCGGCATCTTGGGGCGCCGCCGCTGCCCCCGCCGCCGAGCGCCGGGCTCCGCGCAGCGCCGTCCCCTCGCCGCGGCTCTAGATCCGCCCGCCCCGCTCCATTCGGTGTCACAGTCATATGACAGAAATTAGTCACCCGCCGCTGCCAGCAGGGGCGGGGGCAGCGAGGGGCGGGCCGGAGGCGGCGGGGGCCGGGCGGGCCCGGCGGGGCGGCCCCACGTGCGGAGGGAGCCGGGGCTGGGCTGGGGCTGGGCTGGGGCCGGGCCGGCGGTCCCTCCGGGGGGCTCTCCGGGGGTCCCTGCAGGGATCCCGCGGCCGCGGGGGGAGCGCGGAAGGCGGGCAGGGCCGAGGGATCCCCCGGCGGCCACAACGCCCCTGCTGGGCTCTCCTTCTCCGCACGCAAGTTCGGGACGGGAGCCCCGGGCAGGCGGGGGAGGTCCCGAGCGAGGCAGCTCAGCCTGCTGGGGGGCACCGAGAGAGCCCATGGCCCTTCCCCAGGCCTGGAACACCCTCCCTTCCCCTCCCCTCCCCTCCCCTCCCGGGACCCGGCCGTTCTCCCACGGCCGTGACAAATCACAGCTCAGACGCGCTCCCTTCTCACCCTGCAGGGGAGGTGGAACGCGTGGATCGGGTGGCAGGGGAAGCCATCATCGCAGGTAAAATATCCAGCCACAAAACGGCGTTTAGGACACAAAGCCCAACAAGTCAATCCAAAACAAATTATAAGGAGGAGAAAAAAAAAATATATAGATCTATCACACATAGATCTGTGATAGATTTTATAAAATCAAAAGGACCTGAGGATTTCTGCAAAACTCTTTATTAATAAATGTTGAAGTGAAATAGAAATCCTGCTAACAGTTAACAGTCTCCTTCAGTGTATCACTGTTCAGATACAACACTGCTAGGGAGTTTAATTAAGGACTGACAAAACTGACTGACTCATCTGCTTTCCCTACAAAATGGAATTAAACTAAAACAACCTATGATGTAAGATTAAATTAAGCAGATTCTTTTCAAGGCACAATTTAGTGCATGTGTAACATATCTACACAATTCTTCACAATCACCCATCTGTAGGAATTTTGGTTTTCATCTACCAGAAGTTGAAGATAATTCTAACAGAAAGCAGGAATCAATGTTTAGATGCATCCCTTTTCCCTTGATCTGTATGGAAGACACACCTGTCTGACATAGATCTGTACGTGATCAACCTTTACATCCTTTCACCAGGTAAAAACCTCCTGGTTTCAAGGTGGGCATGTAAATACAGGCCAGAATACAAGAAGTCCTCAGGGAACACTACAAACTAATAAAATTTTGGCCAGGATGTGTAATTCAGCTTAATTTCACCACTTAGAGCAATGAAGATTTAGCTATCAATGTAGCCATCAATTCCAGCTGATAGAGTCCCTTTAGGAGTAAATATTAACCTGTTCCAAAACACCTAAATTAACAACAGTTGATTCTGATAGGCTTCACTGTCAGACCTTAATCGAGGGAGGGGAGGAAGGACAGTGAGAGAAAAAAGATGGGCACAAATTTAATCATCCACTTTCCCATAAAAACCTCTCTGCAGGCAAGCTTTCATACCCTACACAAGGAACATGACCTTCGCTGTCCATTCAGCACGTGCTGATTTGGGCCCCAAACCTCTCCTTTCTGTGCCTGAGGATTATGAACCGAAGCAGAGCTATTTGCATCACGGTCTTTACCCTCCACCAGCCTGTACGTGTACCCCCGTAGCACTCCAGTGCAAGAAGCAAACATCTTCCATCATCTCTGAACACTTTAAGTCAAAGTCTCGTAGAAGTGCACTTCAGATAACAAAAATAACTGAACAGTGTTAATGAAAAACCTCTTACAGATTTATGTACAATACATTTACTCGACATGCATCTGCCATGCACAATCCCCAGTGATAAAGGGTTATCAGAGCTCCTGCATGGACTGACTCGCTGGGAGCGATTCCATTCAAGCCATTAAGGCTTCATCATGTCTGGGACGTGACAGAGCAGCCCTGGTGACACTGAACAGATTCCTGTCCTGAATCACTGCACAAATAACCTCCTCTGTCCTAGCCATTAACTGGCCATGACCCATAACCTTTATCTACCAATATGGAAGAGCCAGTTTCACTCTGAATTAAATTTTATGTAGTCCTCCTTCAGCTGAAAACCAAACTATGGGAAAATGCCTTTCCTTTGAGAAAAGCAGAACAAGAGTAGAGATTGTTCCGGCCTCCAAATGAATTTCCTTCCCTGGGGCAGAGAGCTGGCCTGGTAATTAATTACACTTTCTCTCAGAGTCAGACAAAAGATGAAAATAAGAAGCAGCGCTTTCATAACTGAAGGGAAGGACAAGAGATTGTGGTTCCTGATATTTCTGCCCTCCTGTACAGCCTCATCACATCAAGAAAAACAGAAGCAAAACACAGCAATATTCAGGCTGCTACAGCCACCTCCACAGTTACAGACCATATTTCTTTCTCTTGTACTTTCCAATTTGCCAGTCTTAGTCTGTCTCTTGTACAAAACTACCAGCTGGTCTGGGGAAAAAGAAGTGTTTTTTCCTAGGACTTCTAGAATACCCTTAGCAGAAACACATCTTTATTCAGGACCATCCTTTACCTGAACAATCATCATCATCACAACTTACTAGATAAGTAACTTTCAATTTTGCTGAAAACCACATCAAGACGTTCACATCTATGTCCTAGGGGCTCTAGATTCTTGCACAATTACTAGTGACTGTTTGCAAGAACAAGGATATTGATAATTAGAAGATATGTGATAGCTGAGAGGACTCCAGTGAATTATTGGTAGAACTCATTCTACTAATGCTTAAAAAAAAAAAATAGCTTAATAGCATAATTTTTAACCTTGAGCCATATACTTATGTTTCTACAATGCTTCTTCATAGACTAATCCAGCAGCATTTATTTGCACTTCCTTCTACCCCAGAGCAAAGGGGAAAGGCTCAGGGTTTGAACTTTCACAGGTATTTTCAAATGTAGTCAAACTGAAGTGGTGGATTTTTTGTCTTCTCAGCATATGCTTTTTGGAAATACAATTTCCAGATTGTATAACACACGAGAAACAGACTTTTGAAAGCTATATTGGCATTTTGAAACATCAAAAACTTCCCTTTTTGTCCAGAAAAGACCCAGGGTGTTGTAGTGAGAACACTGTAGGGATCCAAAGTACTTTAACCTGCAGTGAATTCAACTGGAAAAAACTGTGCTCTTGAGAGTGTTTTCTGAGGCACTCAGCTCACTGAGAATGACATTTGTGAATTAACCATCCACAAGCTGAACTGGAAATTATGTGGACATGGTGTGAACAGTAACCTGGAAATCCAGAATGCCAACACCCAGCTCTTCACACAGTTCACAGTAAAAGGGTTTCCCCACCACTGTACTCATGTAAGGGCTGAGAGCTGTGACATCACAGAGCACTGAGGGGCAAGGGGCAGCACTCCCAGGTGGCTGGGCCGGGGATGTGCCCAGGAGGGTGACAGTGCTGACCACCAGAGCCAGCTGCCAGCGATGGCACGGTGATGATGACCTATATCCACGGTTAGAGATCGGTTCACAGCAGAGCACACAGTCCTGCACCTCCAGAGTTCTGCAGACCTAAGCACTCAGGGGGTTCAGTGGCAGCACACCACTGACCTGGGGGGCCCTGAGAGCACAGCAGGGCTTTCATACCCACCCCATAACCAGTGCCAACACTCCAGCAGAGGTCACGTCTTTACATGCTAATGCTGCTAGAGAAAACTAGAAATCTTGGCAGAGCAAGAGCCAAATATAACTCCATTGATGCATTTTGGTCTGCTGTTCTTGAGTCGTGCTTTCCAAAAATCTAAACAAACTGAAGAATCATCTCTGTGGAGTCCTTGCAGAATGATGCCCACAATAGGATCCAGTTGCTGTACAAAATAATTTAATGTTAAGTACTTGAGAAAAGTACTTACAAGCTTACTGAACACATAATACCAAATTTCAAACAACGTATGTGCAAAAAAGAAAAACAACAGCCACTTGTTAGTTCTGTTTCACGGCAACAAGATGGTCATTTCTTCTGTTGACTCCTGCTGAGATCCAGAAACCTCATCTCTGTTTACAGCAGATCCAATTTTTGGTACTTGTAATAGAATCTGGAGGGGAAAAAAAAAAAGGGATAAATAACTATCAGTAAAGTGGCACATTCTCAAGTGTCAGAGAAAGCTCATTGATCTGACCAGCTGTTGAGATGGTCACTAGATATCCATGCTACCATTTGCTTGGAGGAGTCTGGATCTTGCAGGTCGTTTGCCAGTGAGGAGAGAACAATAATTTTGAGTACATGTACATTCCTAATGAAAACCAGCATCATCTCAAAAACTCTTTGTGCAGAGAATAAAACATTCAGCATAAAACCCCCACCACAGGCAGCCTAATTCCTGATCCCAGAATCCTCCAGAAAAACAGGAACAAACCCAAACTTTTGTTCTGACACCACCCCTTGCCTATTTGTGACTACCAAGTACAACCTGTGCTCTCTATTACCACAATTTTCCTGGGACACATGACCTAACATCCTAGTTCTTTGACCTGTGCAGAAGTTCATTAATTCAGTTCATTAATTAATACATACACACACTCAAAAGCACTTCCCTGCATTCTAGATGCTGCATGTAACTCCACTGGTAATAAAGCTGGAGAGTATTTAGAGCTAAGAGAGTGAAAATGAAAATCTGTGTATTTTTGAAAGCTGTCACACTGAGGCAGTGCCTCTGTATTGAACTAAATGGCACACAACTTGCAGGAAACTTGCAGACATTGTGAAGAACTACTTCAAACTTCGGAAGACATGTGCCATCCAGTGGCACACCGAGAAACTTCACCAGGATGGGAAAGGCAGGGGGTTTTACCTCTGTGGCAGTGATGAGACAGTTTTGTTCACAGTTCTCGTTTTTGTTTAACAAAAATCTAGGAAGTGAAGAAAGGAGCTTCCCCCGTGTTAAGGGTTTCAGGAGAAAAGGACAGAAACCTTAAGGGAAACTGGTGATTTTTAAAGAAAAACATAACTGATAACTTGAACTACTTTGAGGATGGGGGCGAATATTGAGCATGATATAAACCACACCAATGGCTGAAAGCTCAAGTCAGACTTACCCTAGAAATAAAGACAGGATAATAATTTATTAAAGAAGAAGGTAACTCTTCTAGGGAATCTCCACACCTGCAGGGAAACCTGAAGTTGTGTTTAGAATCACAGAACCATTGAATGGCTTGGCTTGGAAGGGACCTTAAAGAGCATCTCATTCCACCCCTGCCATGTGCAGGGACACCTTCCACCAGCCCAGGTTGCTCCAAGCCCCGTCCAACCTGGCCTGGGACACTGCCAGGGCTGGGGCAGCCACAGCTTCTCTGGGCAACAAGTTACTTCAAGAGTAAATTGAAGAGGCACAGATATTCCCAGAGTCACCTAGAGCACCTTCTGGCCTTGATTAGGACACAGCCTATGACTGTATCAATTCCTGTCCTAAAGATCCTTGGAGGAGAAAGTGTTAGTGCAGTGTTAGTGAAGTACTGTTGCACAAGAACACTGTTAAGTCAGAAAGCTGAAGTTTTCTGCATCTTCTCCTCTTTTTAGCCTTGTGACTTTTCAAAATATTCAGAGTTTAAAAAGAAAACCACCACCCTTAACCAATTCACTAACCAGTTACCATCTGCACAGCGAACCAAATCTTCATTCCCTTACCTTCAGGCACTCCTTTGGGAAGGGAGAACTCTTCCCTCTTAACTGGAACTCGCAGGAGCCTGGAAGGCCTCTGGTGTGGTGACAGTCTAACAATGGAGCAGATTTCTTCCGTGTCACACAGAGGCTGAAAAATCAATGACATGTCCTTCACACAACTATTCACACTGAAGAAATAGTCTTTTAGCTTTCTTCTAGGGAAATCAGAGATGACATGCAGATTTCAAGGGATGCCACTAGAAAACATTTAAAGCTACTTGTGTACACTTAATATGCTATTTTAAAGGCTGAGAGAAAGCTTCAAAGCTTAAACATTCTTTCAGCTCTTTTAACACTGTAAGGTTTAAATATACAGTACATACTAGAATGCTAAAGCTGGATTTAAAAAGTGCAATAAAATTAGAACCTTAAAAATATTCTTTTCTTCTGGACTTTGAGGAATAATTTCTTTTTCTGAGCTCAGAGATGCAGGAACAATTTCTTCTGAATTTACATATGGACCTGTGGTATTCAGGAACAGGCTTTCCCAAATTTGTATTGAAGGGGTTGTGCAAGTAAGGCTAGTACTTCTGAGTTTACATCAGAAGACGCTGTAAAAATACAAACCAGATTCCTAGGTTGGTTTGCTTGGGGGTTTTCTAATTGTCCAGCTAATAGAATTTATCATAGTTTGTTGTGCAATTTGCACAGGAACACGTATAGCCACAATGGGGCTGTGCCATAAGGAATGATTTCTTTGGTTTGGATCATTAAAAAAAAGCACTGGATAGACACTCACCTTTAGCTGTGCAAGCTGAGCATTACCAGGATTTTTTAGGGCTTTATTTTCCTCAACGACCAGCATGGTGGAAGTCATTTGCTAAACAAAAGCAGAGAAGAACTCAGCATCAGATTCAAATTCTATGCTGTTTATTATTACTCCTACAATGCCCCCTTAGTGCACAATAGTATAAGAACTCCATTTAGAATTACTAGTACTTCTTCAGATTTAAGAACTGAATTCCTGTCATTCACTTTTTTTTTTTTTTGGTCTCATGCTTTCCAAAATTAAGACACAGAATTAGTTTACAGCAGCACAGACATTTCAGGTGTGGCACTTCCTGCCACTTCTCCTATTTAATTGTAACTTTTGCCAGAATTCAAAACTCTCGCTTCTCATTCCATGCCACTGCTAATCAGCAGGACACAGTGGGAATACTCACCCCCACAGCATCTGCTGGTTTGGTTGGCACAACTTGTGCAGTAAACCCCCCTGATTTGGCTGAAGTGTTTCCTGGGGCATCAAGCTGCCTGAGTGATGATGAACCTTCTCCTACCGGATTAGAACCATCTTCTGTTCTCTTACGCTTCAGCCTTTTGGGTTTAGCAGTTTGCCTGTCAGGCTAAAGAGGGAAACAATCACATTTGGTATTACAAAGGGAATCTCTGTGGCCTGGCAAGCATTAAAAAGAGAGTCCCTCTGTCACAGTCAAGCTCTACACACTGACTCAGTAGCACTGGCAAAGCCAGTCTGAGGAACACTGAGCTTGGGGCACCCATGACTGTTACACTACCGAGAGGGAGAGGCAAGCTTCGTCCTCCCTCTGTGCCCTCGCTGCAGGCACCCCTGCCACAAGTGCAGCACCAACTACTCCTCCTCCAGGTGGAGTTTTCCACCCACTGAAGGCAGGAGCAAGTCATTTGTGTCACAAGCTTGCTGATTTATTAAGGATCTTTCACCTTGCTGTCCGGTCCTATGGGTGAAGCACAGCGCATACCACTTTCTAGGTCGGGAGTTCTCTCTCTTGCAGCTGTAATTTTATAGAGCTTTTTTCCTGTGACAAATTTCCAACAAATTAATTAACTTTGAGACAAAGGCCACAGCTACTCTCCACCCCACGTCTTACAGGATGGTTTTCACAGAGGAACAATTCCAAAGCCACCCATATAAACACAGTTCCTTCCCTTCAGTACAGTCCTCCTCACCCTCTGCCCACCATCAGGACTGCTCTACTGCTCTCCCATTCCTTAAGGAAACAAGGCTGCTTATTCATCTTATGTTCCCCTGGCTGTTCACTGCTGGGCACACACACTGTGGGGGCAGACACCTGCATAACCACAGCACTCTGGGCCAGTGGCAGCTTCTGCTGCTGTTACTGTTCAGATTAAGCAGGTACCTTAGGCCACAGAACTGCATCAGGCACAGGTCAGAACTGAGTTCCATCAGGGACTCACTAGGACTTGAAGCTGGCATGGCATGAGTTCAAGTAAAGAGTATGACACAAACAGTTCTGTTCTGGGCTAAGTTGAATAAGAAATGTCAATTTTCATTGAGCATCATGGGTGATTAAATGGAAGAAGGCAGGGTTTGAGACTTTGGTTGGTTGTTTTTTTCTCCTAACATGTAAACTAGAACCAAGTTTTATTTATAGGGAAGATTTTCTCAATATACACTTTTCCTTCTAGACCCAACTGAGCTTAGTCTGGGCTGGAGGACAAATGATCCAGGAGAAGCCTGGTTTAGAAACTGTGCCATCATTTAAGTTTGGGTAGCATATTCTGTTCTCACAGCTAGTACAACTGCTTCTGGTCATATTTTACCTGACAGAGTGGCTGAAATGCCTAATGCTGAAGAACTGTAATTGCAATTTGGTGGTCTCTTTCTAGGAGAGGAAAAAAAAAGTGAACAACTATTCTGAATGAATGTTAACATTTTAAAAACCCTACAAATAAAGAAATCCTAGGAAAATACAGGCTGAGTGAAAAGGGATAAAGCTTATTTGAAAAAATATTGTTACGGAGTTGGTTCATCACATCTTACAGTTATCTGATAGTTTATCACCAACTCACAGCTTATCCTGAGGATACCTGCAATTCCTTAAGAACATAAGAGATCTGCCCCCAAACCTGATTTTTTCCTGGGCAAGCACAGAATGCCAGAGACTTAAGAAGGACTTGACAACAGGTACCCCTCATACTCTGTGCTGCACAGCAAGCCCGGCCAGACACCTGAGCACACACCTTTTGCTGCCTGTGACTGACTGAATCTGACAGAATTAGTGCAACTGGATAAAAGCAACTTATTTGGGGGTTTTGTAAATAAATGTCACCTTCCTCCTCCATAAAAGCCTTCACTGAGTTCCTATATCAGCTCCCCTAGAGCTGCAAGGCCAAGCCAGAAGTCTGTAAGGCAAACTCTTCCCTGACTTAATGCACCAATTTCACAGTCAATGAGGACACAGGTAGCTGAAACTCCACAGAGGGGTCTGCAGGAGCAGAGGCTTATTCATATTGGCCCTTCTTTAAAGCATCAGTCAAAAGAGAAAAGCCTGAACATTTAAGTGCATCAAAGAGTCTGCTGTGCAGATTACCTTCTAATGCCCCAGTCTTGAAAATCCTTTGGTACAGGTTCTAAAAAAAAGAAAAAAAAAAAAAAAAACAAACATAAAAGCTAAACTTTAGACAAAAAGCTAAGACAGCTTAGACCTGACAATGTTTTAGTGCAAAGTAATTTCTAAAGCACAAACAGCAAACACAGACTAATAGCAGGGAGCTGCTCCCCATTATGCAGACAGGCCTTACATAAAATGATCATTATATATCAGTTTCTTGCACCAGAAGGAAATTTATGTATGTATCCTGAACAATTGTAGAAAAGAATTACCTAATATTGCTGAAAGATTTGAGAGCTGTGCTATCTTATCAATGGTCACTGCTTTGCTGGAGTCCAGTAGAGTAGAGTTCTTGTACTTGCCAAGGTCCACAGAATAAAAATTACTTCTTTCTGCATATAAAAGATATAAGTGCAGACTTCTTATGCTGAAACTCATCCAGTGACTAAATCTGTGACAAACTGAAGCAATCACATTTGCAGGACAGGAACTAAATGAAAGCATTGTCTTGGCTCAAACAGCTGCAGAAAAGTTTGGAAGGAATTTGACTCAAAGCACTTTGGTGGGACATCCCCAATAAACAGCTTGTGTCAACTGTGAATACTTCAGGTTTAAAGTGTGATGCAAATCCCACCTGGACCTGATTCATCTGGATTGGAGGACCAGATACACAGACTGCCCGTTAAGGACAGGCTGGCTTAAAGCAAAGCTGTGACCTGGTGGGTCACACCCCGAGAGGCCACCAGTCTTTCTATTGTCAACAGTCTCCCCACATTTTCTACATCAAATAAAGCTCAAAAAACCCCAAAAGTCGCACCTGAATCATCATCTCTGAATGTTTCAGGGGATGAGTAACTCTGCAGGCTGCCACTAGTATTGTTAGAATCTGCAGTTGAATCGACATCTAAACACTCAATGAGAAAGGTTGAAACACCTGTGGGAAGAGTCATGTCTGAACCTAAAGAAAGAGACAAAAAAGGTGGCTAGAGAAAAGTATCATCTTGTAGAAACCATCAGGATTTCCTTATTTAAGTTTCATTCTTGTGATGAGCTAAATATTGTAAAGTCAGTACTTTATACTGAGTCATAATGCAATTAAATAAGCAAAGGGCATCCTGAAGCCAAATCTACACCACCACAAGCTAAGAGAGGACACTTTCCTTGCCCAAGGCTCACGAGACACACCTGAAGAGCTCAGCCTCTGATAGGGTAATTCTTCAATAGGTTTGTTTTCAGGACAAACTCTTTCATCACAAGCTTTTAATGCAGGTTGGAATAAACTGAAGAACTCATGTCCACAACTAGTTCTTATATAGCTATAAAATACCGAGATACAAGTATATTTAATAACATCATGTATTGCCAATATACTCACTTGAAGTCATTTCAGCATTTTGCAAATTTTCTTTACTTTTGATGTTGATTGTTGAGGATTTCTAAAATTAAACGACCAATACAAGCAACTTGAGAAAACTGGATGGAGACAAAGAAATGTAATTAAATGTCATCTACACTAGCAGATGCTTAGAAACTCATTGTCTGGTACTTCACCACTTAAACTTGCTATTTATTCACAGTAATTTGTGCCACGTTTTTTCTTGCATCATTAACAAACCTGCAATCTGACTTCTGGTTCTAAAATTCATCATTTGGTCCTACAATCAATCTTTCCTCGATGAGATGCCAGTGAGGTCATGCACAACAGCAGTGGAGTAATGAACTTCACTGCCTTTTGAAGTTTTTTTTTTTAGAGGCCCAATTCTTACTCTCAGAACCTTAAACCATTTCTCTAAATACAAACCATGACATGTAGGCAGTAGATTCCAAGTGCAGCCTGAAAACCAAGTGTGCACACACACACAACTCACAGGAAATTTTTCCTGATTATAAAAACAATTTAGCATGTCACATTTCTTTGATTTATCCTCCAGACAACTACTAGCAGGTAAAAAGCAAGACACCATTCTCACCTTCAGCGATACATTGCTTTCTTCTGATTCCTCTTCTTCTTTTTCCAAAACTCTTGTTTCTCTGACATTCACTTGATTGCTGCAGTTGATAAACAGAACTAAGTTCAACCACAGAGCTACACTGCCTTAGAGAAGGCAAGGACTACAAAATATCTTTATGGGATGCCAATAAATAGTCTGGCAAACATCAGTGTACTGATAACTCAGACTGCATAGCTCCAAGAGCCACCTCACAAGGCAAAGCAATAAAAACGATTAGCTAATGTTAATAATGGTGTGTCTGAATGAGTTCCAACAGACCTTTGGTTGCATGAAGGGCTCTCTTCAGTGAGTTCAGCATTTTCTTTAATTTTTGGTAGGGCTTTCCCACTGACCTTTTTCTTCAGGCCTAGAGAAAAATAAGTATTTCCTTCAGTAATGATAATTTCAGTATTAGAATTTAGATTACTATTTCTCATCGGGCAGCTTTAGCTATTTCTCCTTTCCATGCCCATAACACCTTTTGGACACAAAGAGGAGCAAGGCTTTTGTCTGGCTCTTCTACAGGGCCCCTTCCAGCTCGAGATGTTCTCCGATCGGACGGCAGGAAGCCACGTTACAACGGGGAAAATCTCTTTTTATGACTAACTTAACAGCCAGCCCGGAGGAAACACTCCTGCTGCCAGAACAGCTGCCTGCCTTCCCCAAGCCGTGAGGGACACGGACGACCACAAACCACCTCCCACCCTCCGGCAGCCCCGCTGGGCGCAGTGCGAGGCCCCTGCGGTGATAAAACCCCCGAGCGGCCCCCCGAGCCCCGGCAGCGCAGGATCCCCCCCAGGCCCCGGCCCCGGGCAGCGCTCACCGCGGAGCTCGGGCCCCGCGCTGCCGAACAGGCTGCGGCGGCAGGGCTGTGGCGGCCCGGCCCGCCTGCCCGGCACCACGGCCGGCCCCGGCAGCGGCGACTCCCGGCGCTTCTTGCGCGGAGCCTTCGCGGCGCGGGGGGCGCGGGGGGCGCGGTCCCGCTCCATGAGCGGCCGGGAGAGGCGGCGCTGGCCCCGGGCACACCGGGGCGGGCTCACCGGGCCTGGCCCCGGGCGGGCACACCGGGCTGGCACCCGAACGAACCCTCAGCCCCGCGGCCCCTCAGCCCGCACCGCCCCCGCCCCCGCCCCCGGCCGCATGCGCGGGGCGGCCCCCCCGGCCTGCCCTGAGGGCCCGGCCCCGGCAGGGACCCCTCCCGATCCGAGCCGGGCCGGGCCGGGCCGGGCCGGGGGTGCGGCACCCACAGCTGCTCTGGGCATCCCGTGCCAGGGCCTGCCCACCCTCTGAGTAAAGAAAACCGTGCGTGAAAGCGGAGTAAATAAATCGTGTGTGGTACCCCCTTTACTGATCGCCGTTCCAGCCGTGAGGGATGTGATAGCTCAGATTCTTCATGTAACGAAGCAAGGTCACAGAACCGCAGTCCGGGATGGGATGGAGGGGACCTTTCTAAAGCCCATCCATTCCCACCCCCTTCCACTATCCCGCACCCTCCAAGGGCTGTCCAGCCTGGCCCCGGACACTTCCAGGCATCCCTGGGTTTCCAGGTGAAAGGAGATGCAAGTCACGCAAGAACCGCAGTAGAGCCCAAATGTTTTGAAACTTTATTGGTTTAGACACATAGTCTGAAAAAATACTATGCATTCCCAATTGTCAATTCATATTAAACAAGCATATACATTTGGTTATGTTATTACTGATTTAAAATTATGAAAAAAAAAAAAAAAAAAAAAAGGAAACCATTACAGAAAGACTTCTCAGAGAGCTTTGCAACAATTTTTTTTTTTTTTTGTTGGAGATTGCTAAAATCAATCTCATGTTCCAATATTCCTTTGGTCGTTATTTTATTTTACATAATTTATTGTTTTTACAACACGTTTAGTCTAGGCACGCGTTCTGAACAACTTCATAACGATGGTGAGGACAGAGTGTAGCTGGAGGAACAACAGGTTTTAAAAAAGAGCTTTTATTGTATGTCAGTCCACAAGAAAATCTCATGAGCACTTTTGAGAAAGGTGAGAAGTTAGTTCTTTACAAAAGTTTCCATAGATGACTCTTTGATATACATGCTAATATACCAAAGCTGAAAAATCTTTAATTACAGTTAAGTTGTTTTTTTTACACAAATGTATACGTTATATTTTAACCCCCTTCACTTTCATTTGAAAATAGAATAAGCAACACTCACCAAAATACCTCATTTGTTCACTGCTTTTACTTTGCTAAAATACATAACAAAAAGCTGAAATGAAGGGCTTAAAGGGGCTCCAGATGCCTCAGAAAACATTTTATTTTGGAACAATTCCAGGGATCTAAAGCTTTTTCCTTCCTGGACTACGAGCATGCAGGTCTCTTCTCTGAAAAGCTTCCCCATTTCACAGGAGCAAAGGTGATGTAGAAACCACCACATGTGCAAAATACTGAAGAAAGTTAATTCCAAGAAGAAACAAAGATCTAATTCTGATTTTTTTTTCCCCCAGAGAAAACCAAAGTGAGCTAAAATACAAAAAATACGCCGATAGAATTGCCTCTAAATAAAATGCTTTTCCAAATTCTCTGTAAGGCATCAAGAGGTCTTTAAGTAGCCTATTACCATGCAAAAATAGTATATTCTTTCCCAGTTTACATTCATCTTGTAGCATTTATTTACATATAGATCAGCAGTTTGTGCTTTTAACACAATTAAAAAAAAACCAACACATTCTAAGTTAATTTTTTAATTCCAGAAGATTAAGTCAGATTATTTTGTTATACGCGAGGATTTCGTACTCATGGCAGAAATGAGACTGGACTTTACTGATGCTGATAGATACTGACTGACAGTGAGGGCAGATTGCAAAACAGGACTTGGTCAATAAAAACTCACCCTCTCTCCCTCACCTGGTGTGCGTCAAGCATTTCAAACGGCAGATGTGCCTTTCAGGACAGATTATTCCATGTGTTTCCCGCCCACGTGGGGTTAAGACTCTGCTCTGGTTTCTGCTCACACTTGGTGCACCTTGGCAGAATGGTATTTTCTCTGTGCAATACACTGAGCAAAGAACATACAAAATACATAACTAAGCGAGGTTCTCTTCCTGGAAAAGGTATTTTATTCTGTTTTTTATATATGAGAGTCCTGCAGTGATTCCAGAGGCATAGCACCAGGCTCAGGAAGAACCTCCCATGCTCCACAAGGCCAAGAACACAGTACTCTGCAAAAAGAGTCTCCACTCTTTAAATAAGATGAATAACAGAAACTAATTTTGTAATTACTTATCTTGAGGGGGAAAAAACCCAAAAACCAAACAACTGCTGATTGGACAGCCCTGGGGATTTTTCCTTGGTGGTCACAAGAAGTGTTTCAGTTTAAGAAAGCTCAGTACAAGATCAATATTCCTGGAATCTGAAGAGAAGCAAGATTGTGCTGAGCTCATGCCTTACACTGTCTGCTTTTCAAGTGTTAATCTCTTACAGCATCGTTATGATTATGGCAAGAGAGAGCGACCTGCAGAGGAAAATCTGATTACACCAGAAAATATGAAAGAGAGCTTTTAGTTTATTTATGTAACTTTTCACAAGTCCTGAAAGTATTCACACTTCTGGTGTGACAACACAATTTCTCTCAGATTTTGCATCATCCTCATGTGGCCAAGTCTGTATTTTTCCTTTCTTATTCTTTTGGTGTTCATCTCTGGCTCTAGTGCATCTGACATTTTGCATGAAATACCAAAAGAATACAGATCTATTATTCAGCATTATATATATGTAAAAACAACAGCCATTTAAGCTGTAAATAAACTCATAGTGGGATCTTTTATACTTACACAGAGTTTAGTTGTCCCGAAAAGCCTGCAATCACCTCAGGAAAAAAGCAAATTAAACTCAAATGGTAGAAAAAGGTCAGTGAAAAAATAGCTTTTCTCTACTTCCAGGGATGACTAGGCTTTGGGGTTTTTTACTTTAAAACCCTGTTGCATTAAAACAGACAGGAAATTGTACTGAATCTAATTCTCCATTGCTCTGGAGCTTTGTGCATGTCATGACTGTCTTTTGGCTGACACAAAAAGGAGATGAACCAGACTGCGCCGAGATAAGAATCCTTTCTTGACCTAAAGAGCCGAATTTGACACAGTAATTCCCGTGCGCTGCAGACATGGGGCACAAATTCCCCAGGGATGCTGCTGCTGCGTACCCTGGTGAAAAATGAATGTGTGATCCCAGCAGATTGCAGAGATTTCGGAGTTGCTTTGAACTGATGTGAATCACTGAACTGGAATCAAATGAGGAATCGGGCACAAAAAAGAGATTCAGACAAACGCACATTTGATAAATCAAATCGCCACATTCCACATGAGTCATTATGTTACTGATGCAGTTTCCTTTGTATCATTTTATTCTGAAATCGCCTCAATAAATCAGTCTTCATGTAACACCAACCCGTTCATTCAGTTTATTTCATTTGGAAGCATGCAATGGAGTCCCAGAGGGAAAGGAAGAGACCGTTTAGATTAAAAATTTTAACTTTTAGCTTTAAAAGTCTACAGCAAATTCCAGTTTAAGAGAAAAAAATAAGTGTGCTTTCACTGTCCTAGCAAAGATCTAGCAGGCACAGCTCCATGCTAGTATGCACTGGTGCAACAAAGAGCAGCTAGCACAATACACACAGATATCTAGGATCCTGTTTAGCAGAAAGAAGCCATCGACAGTCCACGTATTCAAGCGACTTGACATGACAGTTTTCTCGTTGTTTTGTACCGTGCTTCATATCAGGAGAGAGCTCTAGAGTCTGTTCCTGTTCCTTGTGAGACTTTTCTCCTTTCTGATGACCACAGAAATCTCAGGTTTCATCCAGACAACTTACTGTTTATTCCAGAGAGGCCACTGGAAGTGATGCCAGCGGGACTTGATGCTCCCAGACATCTGGGCATGGAGGTGTTTTCTCAGCAGGCCTTTCTGCCACCACATCCAGCGTTCTGCCATCCCGTGACAGCCGGCACAGGGGTGGCTAACACAGCCTCTCAGCATGCCCACGGGCCCTTGGGAGCAGCGTTCCTTCCCCTTCCGTGGCCACACAAAGGATGCCCCGCAGTGCTGCACCTCGGGCTGGCCTCTTCCCAAACCCCTTCCTTTTGCTAAGCCCCGTCCACAATCCCAGCTCATTCCTTGTGCTTCGTTTCTCCGGCGCTGTTTCTGAAAGGGAGTTGGTCCGGCTGGACTAGCAGAGTTAGCAGCGTGTAGAGTAACCAGTTAGGGACTGGGAGCGGGTGGATTATCCTGAACTCCCACCAAGAGCCGCCTCAGAGCCAGCAATGCTTTTGCAACCTTCTCAGTTTGAGCAGTTGAGATGTCCATGAGTGCACTGGGCTGCAGGATCAGCATGCCATGGATAAACTGCGTTGGGATGAAAAGGAAATAGAGGGAACTCTATCCTATCGCTGCCTACCCTGTTCTTGCAAGTGCAAGGCAACATTTATCCGTTAGGTGGAATATACTAATAGGTCTATTAAGTTCAGATTGCAGGAGGTTCCTTCCTATTTCTATTCTGGTTGTTAGTTAGGTCATTAATGATTAAATCAAATCAATGTCATTTATGTCCTGGAAAATATAAAAACTATCGCTTCAGATATAATCCGATATCCAGCTTGAAGTTCCAAATCAGAGAAAACAGACTTTCACCATCAATCACTGATTGTTTGAGGTAGACCACATTATTGAATTATCCATAATTTTAGTTTTTAATGTGTTAGGTTATATACAATCAAATATTAACAGACATACCTGAACTTTTCCCTATTTTAATTAGAAATGTTTGTAGTTATTAATAAGTTTCCATAATTTAGTCATAGATTGAAATGTCTGTATATTTTGTGGCAATTCAGCATAATTCTTAGTAGTACCCTGTGCATAGAGTAAAAAAGAAATTGTATCACACCTGATGGAAAAAAGAAGGAAAAATGTGGTTAGTGGCAAAATCCTAGAACAATGAAAGGCTCAAATATAAGATTCAGGTGCTTATCCATTTCAGCAGTGTCGTTCTGGCTCTGTACTTTTTGAGTATTATTCTAATATTGCTATGAAGTCCATTACTCAGGAGATCCTTCCTGTGATTTCAGATGGAGATGCTCGAATATAGCTCTTCTATTTGCTTTTTGAAGTAATCCCTCAGTTCTGGTCTCTTAGCCTTTAACGTCGGGGTCAACAAACCGTTTTGCACCGAGAACATATCGGAGTGAATGTAAATGGCTTTGACCTAAAACAAAAAAGGGACATGTTTACAGTGAAGGCTACACTGAATAAGGGGCACTTTTTATGCTGTGCTTCACTCCAGCAGTGCCCACAGTTCAGGGCTCTCCTCCCCAGCCTTCCCCCCCCCTGCCCACAGAAGGGAGCCCTCCAAGAAAATCAGCACATGAACCTCTTTTCTGTATGAAAGCAAGGCCAGAGCACAGCGAGGCAGCACAGGAGGGGCAGTGTCACCATATGTGAGCTTGTCCCTGCAGTGTCACATGGCTGAAGGGCGATGAGGGAGAGGGCAAGGACAGGGAGCTGTGCCAGGGAACATCACCTCAACCCCACTGCAGAAGTAAGCACTGATTCAGTCTTGCAAAATTATCACGAAGCTCTGCAGGCACGAAGCGTGTACATGAGGGTGATGTTCAAGGAGGATTTTAGCTAATTACAGCCATATGAGATCCCCCAGCCTGTGCAAACGGCACTGCACAAGGCTGCCCTTGTTGGAGGCAGTGGCTCCCAGCACAGCAGGAGCCTGGCAGCACAGATGGGAGCGAGCCTGTCCTTCCCCTGCTGGTGTGGGAGAAAGCAGACAACTGCAGCCTGACTGGTCATAGTCCACTGATTTAAGACAAAACTCCCCAGCCATCTGCTGCTTTCGTGATTCCCCAAGTCAGACTGCCTTGCAGTTTGCCTGGCTGGGAGTTGCAGGAATGTAGGCTGCAAATCCATTTTCTATTCCCCTTCCTCCCCCCATGACATCCTTCGTAAAATCAGGATTCATGCTATTAATGCTCCCCCCACTTGCTGCACCAGCTTTCAGAGCCTGGAAGCTGATGGTTTTAGAAGCCAGAGCTGTCATTTCCAAGACAGAGATCCAAGTGCAGATGAGGACAGGGATGATAAAGAGCATCCCACATAAGCAGGGGATCCCATCCCACCAGAACATTAGCTACAATATCTGGCTCAAAATTTGATTTTAAGATTACACACTGCAAGAGAGATGAAGTTATGAAGCCGTTTAGTTTTGACAATTAAAACATGTATTTTTTATTCTAATCTATTATTATTTTATTCTAGTTTTTAGAAAGATGGCAAGGCTTTCCTACTACTTCATACTTTATTAATTGCAAACTGCTGGTAGAATTGGTTACTTGAGAATATTTCATACTGTGAGAACCATGGCAAAGGCAAACCTGACCTATTAGCACAGACAACTATGTGCATTACAAACTGTGCTTTATATCGATTTTTTAAAATTAATTACTTTTTGGTATCATTTCATTTGCACAGGTAACTGAGAAATGAAGAACAACAGGGTTATGTTTAACGATCCTTCTGCTCCACTCCAATATGGTGAATTACTCATTAGAATTATCACCCAGGAACAGCGTGAACAAAAGAAAAAGGGCCCTTGCTAATTATATGTAACAATTAAGATGTTCATTATTTTAACAGAAATAAGCATTTGACGTTTTAAAATGGGGTGGATAATTTTGCTGTGGTTTTAATGCTATGTAAACCATGGTTGATTTCAGATCTCTCCTGAGGTGTTTATAGCTCTGTTGCAGAAGTATTTCCACAAGCACCAGGAAAGAATTAGTGCCCAGACTGAAGATAAAGAAACCAGAAGCATTCTGAGGTCATGTATAAGACCGGTAATTAGTGACCCAGTTTCTAACAGAGCTTTCAGTGGCAGAAGAGTCAGACTCCTGCAGATGTTTATCTTGACCTCTGGTTGTCAGTCTGGAGATTATCCATGTCCCTGACTTAGATTTTGACCTCTGCACCCAAAACTTTCGTTCAAAACTTTAATTCAGATTTCAGGCACACCTGGGATGCAGACTCACAGCATATACATTTTTTCAAAGGAACAAATGTAACTTGCCAGCAATAAAGCTCTTTCCAAAAACATCGTGTGCAGCTGCAAAAGGGCTTTGTAGTAACGTAATAAATGCTGACAAATTCCCCTTCCATACAAACAAATTGCCTGTCTGACCACACTGGATAATGTGTTAATTGTTTCATTTTACCTGCTCAAAGGAGTGGAGCCCACTCTCCTTCCCCAACCGTACCATGTCTTCCATTATTGCTTGCTTCAGTTCCTGGGTTAAAACACAAATTCCTCATGAACTATCAGAGTCAACCTTGCATGCAATTATTGCTCATTGTTGATTCTATTGCTCATTGTTCATTCACTGTTGATTCTATGACTCATCAAAAAACATGTTTCTGAGTAAAGTTCAAGTGCCTTATTGAGAGTTAATACATAATTAACAAATAAGCTATTAAAGAAGTGTACAAACATTAAATAACTTTGTGTAGTGATATTATCTGTCTCCTTGGTATGAAAAGTCAAGTTCTACTTTCAAACCAGCTATGTGACATAGCTGTTTAATTTACAGTGCTTCAGCCACCTGCCAAACTGTGCTGCAGAATCACTGCCCACAGACACCAGTGGGCTGGTTCAGTGGCACCAGGGTTTCCTGATGTGATCCCATGCAGTCACTCGGTATTACAGAACACGTGTAAATGAGGCTGGGATCTTATCACAGAATCATACAATGGCCTGAGATGAGAGGGACCCACAAGGATCACTGAGCCCAACTCCCAGCCCTGCACAGGACAGCCCCAGGAATCCCCCCACGTGCCTGAGAGCACTGTCCAAACAACACCTCTTGAGCTCTGGCAGCCTTGGTGCTGTGACCACGGCCTGGGGAGCCTGTTCAGTGCCCAACCGCTGCCTGGGTGACGACCCTTTCCCTGATATCCAACCTGAACCTCCCCTAACACAGCTTCACCAGGGAGAAAACCAGTGACAGGTCTTATTCAGACAGGGTATGTCTGAATAATCACACTGCAGTGAAAGGAATGTCTGCCCTGCAGGTACAAACCTTATTTTTACAGAGTTCTGCATATGTTCCATCAAACCCTCTTTTCTTTGCCCAGCCTGGCATAACTTCAGAATCGGGCACCACGATTCCCACCAGGAAGGCCTGCAGGTGGAGGAGAAGGAGAGTTGCAGGCAAAGTTGCTGAACCACATTCAAATGAATACACAAGTCCAGTGAATTTCTGTGCATTTATCACTTCATGTTTAATTATGTCAATAATCTGCTAACGTGCTGTAGTGGAGCATATTTTGATGTCTGTGCCTCTTCTCAGTTAAAGGGTCCTCTGTCCCTGTTCCTGCATTTGGCAACAATTTTAACACCCTCAGCTGGGTTTGTGTTGTGCTTGGACATTAGTACCTCCCGTTTTTCAGAGGCACAAGCCAGAGCAGACCATAGCCCCTGCCATTTATACACCTGCAGTTCACAGCCCTGTAACTCCCAGGCAAACTCTGATGCCAAGAGAAAGCTCATGTTTGTGGGCAGTGAATGCAGAGGATGAACTGCATGGTTTCAGGAGCTGTTCACGTGTGTATAAATGTGCAAAGAACCGAATGAGCAGGCAGTGGTGGGAAGGCAGCAGAGGCTTTGCCTTCACCTGGCTTGCCACAGGCACAGTGCAAAGGACAGCATTAGAGGCCCGAAGGGTGACACCAAAGCCAATTTACAGGCTTGATCTTTGGCCACAGCCTGCTCCAAGCTGCTCAGGGTCACCCCAGCAGCGCAGCCCCTGCCTGGCTGGCAGCCAGCTCCAGAGCAGGATGGAGGCGTTACGGTGTGATCCACTCACACTTTCCCCTCGTTCATGTCCATCTCCTTGTCTTCTGTCTACAAGGAGAAAAGTAAGGCCTTCTGAAAACTTGTTTTTTACCTGCAGGCTGTCTCCATGGACGTAGATCTGGGCCACAGGGTCGCTGCGGATGTAGATGTTCTCTATCTTCTCTGGTGCGATATATTCTCCCTGAGCAAGTTTAAATATATGCTTCTTCCGATCGATTATTTTCAGAGTCCCATTCTGTCAGGAGAAAGAAATGAGAATTCCCAGAGAAGTTATTTAACCACTGAGACTCAGCAAGCAGCCTGTCTTTAACAGAGCTTTCCACTGCCTGTTGAGCTTTCAAATACTTCACTGACACATCGAGCTTACTCTGCCAAACATAAACTTAATGCTTTGTAAAGACAGATCTGCTTGGCAATGTAAGTTCAGTCCTTGACAGTTTCCATGGGATAATACAGTGGCCATGAGAAGTCAGTGTGTGACCAGTACGCACAGGCAACCATTTCCCAATGTCCCCTGTGTGAAGCCAGCCCTCCTGGTCCAGCGCCTCAGTTGTCTTCTCTTCATCTTTCAAGTAACCTTTGAACACATTGGGTCCTTTCACACAGATCTGAAAAACAGCCAGGGGGGATGATAAATTAGTTTCTTACTCTGCTGTAAATACCAATTAAGCAGTCACTCACAAATATTGAAATGTTTTAATGACTGTGCTCCACAAAATTAAAATAGGTTTATCCATTAAAATGGATTTTTTTTCCAAGCTAAAGGAAATATGAAGTAGGGTTTACAGAACTGATTTGCTTGACGTTGATTTGCATTCAATTTGCAGTTAAAAATAACAATGTTATTTCAATAAGTTTAATTTTTGTGCAGTATAGAAATAACAGCAATGTAGAAATCATAGCAATTCAGCTCTTTTTAGCTGAACTAATTAATTCAGTCTTAGCTGTTCAAGGAATCAGGCTGGAACTACTGCCACAGCTCCTTTTAATTAATGCTTTGCTGCTCTGTTGCTAAATGACATTTTCCTTTCCTGATTGCATTACGTAACACATCAGCAACCATGCACCTTACAAAGGCAAAATACTTCTATAACTACATAACTACTTCATACAGTGTTAACTAATGAGAATTTGATATAAAAATGTGATTTGCTACCTCTCCTTCTCCTTTGGAAGCAAAATAATTCAGTTCTTCCACATCCTTCAATTTGATTAAGTTACAGGGCAAAGGGGCTCCTACATGACCTGGAAATCAAAGTTATCAAGTCACTTGTCATCTCTCCTATAAACAATAATTAGCATTTTATTATTAGTTACTTGCATAGTTGTAGATATACTGGGTGTTCTTGCAGGAGCTGTGTCTGTTTGCAGAAATAATTGCCTCAATTAAGGTTTTGCACTATTAAGACTGAATACCCAAACCATCTCTTCTGATGTAAAACCTATTTTCAAATAGCACAGAATGGTTTGGGTTGGAAAGGATCTTAAAACTCATCTTGTTGCAGCCCCCCTGCCATGGGCAGGAACACCTTCCACTAGCCCAGCTTTCTCCAAGCCCCACCCAACCTGGCCCTGGTGTCCCAGTCCAGAATCCTCTAAAGAAAGGTGCATTTCTTTTATCTCTGCAAATGGTGGAAGAAAATCATTACCTGATGTCCAGTCACCTGGAGTTGTAAAGGTGCATCCAGCTGTGCATTCTGTTTGGCCATAACCTTCATAAACCTGCCAAAGAGATGGGTGTCTTTAGAAGAGCACAGAAGATTCCACGAGTACAGACTGAAATGCCAGCACTGCCTTGTGTTGCACAGCCCTGGGAGCTGATCCTGCAGCTGCAATGGAGGGGTGAACTCTGACCACAGGGACACTGTCCCTGGCTCCTACTGTGTACAACATTTCATTTCCATGACTAGAAATGACCGTGGCTCTGTAGAGCTGAAAATACTGAGAGGGCAAGGTGAACACTTAGCCTTTGAGTGAAGAAATGTGCTGCTCTGTGAGAGGAACTTATTAGTGGGGAAAAAAGGTATTTTTGTGGGACATTTTGAAAATACACCTTTTCAGTTTTTAGGCTCTTGAATGAGATCTTTTAGTTGCCCCGGGCTTCCTAATCACAGAGAAATAATGCAGTGGGACATCTTAAGTGGGTTAGGCTGATGTCTGAAGATTATCTCTCTATTTACATAGAGAATAAAACTCGTGTAATGAAGTTCCCAACACAAACACATTTAATTGCACATAATTCAGCACTGAGAGGCAGGTGGGATGAGCCTCTGGGGTTTTTCTGGGAGATGCCCACAGTGAAAGCAGCTCTTGCCTGCTGCTCCCAGCGCAGCCCCACTGAGGGCCCTGTGGCTGCCCAAGCCCTGCTGCAGCTGTTGGGTCCATCCTGGAGGAGTGCCCCAGCTGCAGTTCTGGGGGTCTAACCCCTCTCCCTTCTCAGATCCCACGTGTTCTCACCAGCAGTGGATGAACAGCCCCGCAGAGCCGCACGAGCCCACCTGGCATCCGAGGGCGGCGCGGAGGAAGCCCAGGACAGTGGGAGAGGCAGGGGCAGCTCCCGTCACTATCATGCGGACACAGCCCCCCAGACTCGCCTGTTGGGAGCAAAGGAAAGTGTCAGGAGCTACCACAGATGGCAAAAGCAGCAGCAACAGCATTGCTTACACAGAGCTTGTACAAAGGGCTCTCTCTAAGACAGATGTGGAAGGTTCCCTGCCCATGGCAGGGAGTGGAACGAGATAATCCTCAAGGCCTCTTCCAACCAAACTGTTCTGTGATTCTGTGATTCTGTGATGTGGAAATACAGACTGGCTCTGAAGCTTTCCTTAGGGATAAACCCCCGTTCAGTGCACAGAGGAAGGAGTCCCCACACCCCTGGCAGGACGAGCTGTGCAGCCTCAGCTCCTGTGGCTGCTGTGCCCGGGCAGGCTGAGACCTGGCTCTGGGATCTGCTGGGAAAAAGCAGACTCTTCCCCCATCCAATTTTCTTTGCTTATTTACACCTCGCTGGCTTTAATGAATTGCCTCTGAAGTAATGCTGTCCCTTTTTAACGGCAGATGACCTTCAAATATTTCTGGAGGGTATTACATCAATTCCTGTGTCCCATTTTACTTCTTTCTCCTCCCCCTTCATTTCCTTTTCCTTATTCTAAAAGTGAAAAAGAAAACCCAGCACAAAAGCAAACAACTGCTGACTGAGTCTGCCCGTCTCGCCAGCCCCTGCATCAATATGCAGCCTGGCTTGCTCCTGGCTGGGTGAACTCTGCTGTCTTTGCACACTGAGGACAACTAATCCACAGACCACAAGTACAGGCAGTTTCTTTAGTTAAAAATAAAGTGGCATGTCTCTAGATAAGAAATTTTGACATTATGCACGGTGCTTGTTTAAAAATGAAAACATAAATAAAAACAAATGTGGGAAAACTTCATGGAACAGCAAAGTGTGTTCTGTTTCCTTTTTCTGTTCAATTTTCCAGTCTGCTTTTTGCTAATGGGTAGCAATTGCCCAAAGTTCATCACCAGGCAAGTGGACCACACTCACTTCAGGGAATCACAGAATCACAGAATTGCTAAGGTTAGGAAAGATCTCTAAGATCACTAAGTCCAACTGTCAACCCAGCACCACCACTACTAAACCATGTCCTCAAGTGCCACCTCCATACATTTTTTGAACCCTTTCAGGGATGGTGACTCCACCCCTGCCCTGGGCAGGGATGTTCAATGCTTGACAACCCTTTCCATGAGGAAATTTTTCCTGATATCTAAATGTCCCTTGGCAGAAAACCAGTCACTGCCAGAAGAAACAACATTTCTTTGACTTCAGACTCACTTCTTAAATCACTTACCTGTATTTTGTTAAAGAAAAGCTTATCCCACAAACTGTCATTTCTAATGATGCCATTTCGAACTTCTGCCTTTTTCCGTCTTGCAGCAAATTCCAGGATCCAGCGCTTGAGGGACGTGTCAGCCTGGCTGAAGATCTGGAGGAGCGCGGGGTGGCACCAGGGAGAGAGAGCACATCAACAGCTGTTCTTACCATTTATTCAGTCACCCAGCCAGGGGGGATAGCTGCATTTGCAGCACAGGTAAATGAGGCGACCCTGGGGCTTTGTTAGTGGGGGCAGAAGGAGCGGCGAGTTTCGCTCCGTTCCCTGTTGTACCTGCTGTTCCTTTGGGGAAGAAAAGGCAGGATGGTGGTGCAGGTTTTGACTAGACTGAGAAGGCCACTATTTCTATATTTTTTCCACAATAGGATTCAGTGAAGTCATCCAGTTTGAACAACAGGGAATGAGCAGTGTGAATACTGGAGCAGGTCCCGGTGCTGCCTGATGCTGTGATGGGGCCGCACTTACCTAAGTTTAATCAGGCACCAGCATAAATCATACACCTCAACAAACAAGAGATCCTCAGTGCCCATCCCTCTAATGAGGTACCAGAACCCCTGACCCAACAGTCCTGACCTTGGGGAAAAATTAAATCGGTAGCTTGTGCTTAAGCTTGTCTTTAGAGGATAAGTCTTCTGAGGAACAAATATTCCCAGCTCGTCAAACAGATTTAGCGTGATGACCAGACGTGCCTGTCTTAAATACCTTGCAATACCTTTACCTTAGTTTTAAGGATCTCTAAATCCAAAAGCCACCCTCATATTTACACTGCCTAAATCCTCATAGGCTTTTTGAAGTTACTGATTTCGTGTTGCCACCAGAAAGAGAGATTCAAGTTTCAGAGCTGGTTGAAGGGCACAAAAAGTCCTTGTGCAGCCAGGTTTGACTGATGTTTCTGTGATGAACAAATCCCTTGTGCCTAGAAATGTCACTGGTAAGCTCAGTGAGAACAGGGTAAGAGGCTAAAAAAGAGGGATTTCATATTCACGCAGCTGTGTCTGGAGTCTGTGTAAATCATCATAATACAGACTTACAGAGGGGAGGAGCTGTATCGTTTGCACAGGGCGAGAATGTGTTTGCAGAAAGGCAGAAACAGTGTAATCTGCTAGGGAAATCTCCACGACCAAGGGAATTCTGCCACATAAGTACTAAGGGGATCTAAAGCTGATTGCTCCAAACTGAGCCCGACCAAACTCACCTTGTCGTACATCCTGTTCAGCAGCCGCGGCACGACGGGGAAGATGGTTGGACGCAGGGCCTTCATGTCGTCGGACAGGAGACGAATGTCCCCCTGGAAGAACCCAATCCGCCCTCCGTGGCAGTACACTACAGACTGATGGGGAGAGAAAGGAACACATGGAGCCCTTCTGCTTTTAATCCCCACAGCACAGCCTCCCTCCCAAGCACAGAAGCACCCTTCTTGAAATTCCACCCTGCAGTACGGCAAAAACGGGGCTTTAGAAATACACGGAGAAGTAGCAATAAACTTTGCGCTGAACAGAAATATTTGGGCAGCTCTGGGCACTTTTCAGTGCTGGCAATTCAGCATCCACCAAATTTGCCACTTGTTCTGGAAGAACAAGGAATCAAAGCTTTCCCTTCATCCCCTGCATACAGGGATGGAGAAGTCCCAGCTGTGGTCAGATTCTGGATCAGAAGTTTCCTGAAGCCCAGCCCTCCCACAGCAGCTCACAGCATGAGGACCTTTGGCAATACAGAAATGTACACTAAGAAACATGGTCAAACACTGAGCAGCAGCTGATTTTTAGAGGTTAATACTTTAGTTTTGTTTAAATACAACAGTACAGACTACGTTAGCAATACAGTGCCTGATCCTGTATCCCAGAAATAGAAGCCCACGTCACAAAAGGTGCTTGACTTGCAGGGCAACTACAAGTGCAGAAGTTTTGTACTTGGACAGAAAGCAGGATGTTTTAATTGGATCAGGACAGAGCTGGATGTGTGGGATGGGGCAGGGGGGCTGCTGGCCACGAGCCAACTGGCAGCTGGTTACTGGTAACCAGTAACCCTGCAGAGGACCAGTCATGGGCTTGTTAAAATGGGCATTTTATCACTGAAGAGCATTTGGAGACCGGCACCACTACCCTGCTTTAGAGTGCAAGGAGGAGAAGGCATCCTTAGCAAGCACCACGATGCCAGAGCTGAGCTCAGCCTTCCTGAGGAGACTGAGACCTTCAGCTCCCTCCGGTGGGCTTGTCTCCCCCAAACAACTAAACCAGTGGAAAATTCCTTAGGAGACACCCAAGTATTTTTGTGCTGCTCCTAAAAATCTGTGATATGAACCTGAGCACTCTCACTGCTCTGTCAGGCAGTTAGACTGTCTTCATCAGCTGAAACCACAGGAATTTTATACATGTGATGTGGGTTTAATAAGCATCACACTGCTGAATCTGTGCTTTACACTGCACATGAATTTTAAAAAAAAAAAAAAAAAGGAAAATAGAAGTCAGTTTGCTCAGTGGGAATTAAAAATAACAACTAGAAATTTTTATCTTGAAAGAATGTATCTGTATAATTTTAACTGCAAATTCCAGGAACTAATAATGGTGGCTAAAACTAGGGATGCTGACACAGAGCCTGCTGTTTAGAATGTTTTTGAAAATTACTTTTTAGCCCTTTTGAAAAAAAATCTTTGTATTATTGAGCATTTTCAGCAGGGAGGCTAAACCTGAACATCCTTTGGAGGCTGTCCCTTTCAGTATAGCAACATCCTGTGAAATGAGGGCATTTCAAATGTTTTTAATTTCTTCCCAGCCCCCACCAGATGACTTTTGAATAATTATATTCTTTGCTGGCAAAACCATTCGCCCAAGCAGTGCTGGCACACTGACCAACTTGCCTTGCAAGTGGAGAAAGGCTCTGCTGTAATTCTTCAAATCTTTCATGGGCTTTCATTTCCAATTTGTGAGGTTTTTAACAGGGCAGAAATATATTATTTCTGGCACAGATGTTACTAAGAAGTGGGAGGTTTATATTCAGACGCTTGTCTGACTCAAAAAATATGCTTTAGCCTGAAACAATCCTCCCTGAGAAAGTGCAGAGCTGCAACTGGATCCAGGTCCAATCTTCACATACTGGATCAGTTCTGAGTTTGCAGATTCTCAGGCCAGCAGACCTGATGTGGTTGTGTCACCTGACTTGCCTAACACACCAATTGCAGCACAAATTATCACCTTTTTTTTTTTTTTTTTTTTTTTTTTCCCAGAAAGAGCCTGGAGTCAGTTCTGCTGCTGGCAAGAGCTTGTGCTTGGATCCACCGCCATTCCCAGGGGACAGCAGCTCCAGGGATGGCCACAGCACCCTGCCCTGCCAGGAGGATCACGAGTCTCACACCATGATCTCAGCTGCCTCTTTTGCAGTGTAGCCAAACTGGGGTGGGTTTTTTTTTGCAGATCTGGTTTAATTATGCGATAAAATTATTTTAGTTGATGTACAAAATGGCATCAAATTATCTTGACCTCCGTGATACCTCATCCTAGAGTGCTGAGAAAAGCTGCCCCCCAAATTGCACAGGCAGCAGCAGCAGCTATGAGCTGAACAAGCTCATTGCTGAAGGGCTGGTTTCCAATCTCTGAGCCAGGTGTAAGCTGGAAAACTCGGGAAATTCTCCTGGAATGGCTCTACACTCACAGCCATGTCACTGAGACTGCAGCTGGGCCCTGGTGTTATGCATGTGGCACTTCTGGAGTACAAGCTTTTTTAGTGCTACAAAATATCGCTGGTTATTTAGTATTTTATTCATTTTATTTATTTTTTGTGCGTGTGTGGAAAAAAAAGATGATTTCCACTGACACCAGGACCTTACCTGTACCATTCTCTCAAACATGTGTGCTAAAGGCAAATAGGAAATGTGTACATCCTCACAAGTAGGAGACCACTGACTCTGGAAGAAAACACAAGGGGCCCCACGAGGCCTCGTCAGTTCAGGCAGGTTTCTTACCTGTATAACTCTTTCAAACATGTGAGCCAGAGGCAGGAAGGAGATGAGCACATCGTCCTGTCTCGGAAAGATCACTTTCTGCAGGTGAAGGGCATGGGAGACAGAAAGGAAAGAAACACTGACAGGAAGACAACAAGAAAGTCATAAAACAATAAAAAGAAAAATGGCACCAGAGGAGCAAAAGGGTAAAGATTGTCGAGAGAGGAGGGAGCGGCGGACACAGGGAAGCGTTAAAGCCACAGCGTCATGGAGCTGGGTTAGCAGGAGGAGCAGAGAGATGGACACACAGGGCACGGAGAGGTCTCCATGGCAGAAGGCAGATCGGACCCGCACAGCTGGGAATGGAGGCTCCCCCTGGCAGAGAAGCAATTTGTGTTCACTGCTCTCTCCCCGGAGCTGCTGAGCCCCCAGCCTGTGCTCTCAGCTGGGTGCAGACCAGCAGGGGCCTGGAGCAAAGCTGCAGGAGCCTCCAGGATCCCTGTGCTGACCGGCAGGAGCCTCCTGGACACCAGCAGGGCTTCCCGCACTGCACAGAGCCCATCTGAGAGTCACAGCGTTACTGCAGTCAAAGTTACGGGTGGTTTTTTTTCTTTTTCTTTGGTTAATCATTGATTTGAATCAGAATATGTTGGGAAAACTAATTATTTCATTTTGAGCTGCAAAAATTATTTACTTCTGTTAGTGTTTCTCATCATTTTAAGTGATTAAAATGTGATTTTAAGGGCATTGTCACCGTCCCACAGACAGGCACAGTGGGGAAAGAGAAAGTTGGGCAAATTATTAAGAAAATAACTGATCAAAGCCTTCAGTTTGCCAAGCTTTTAGCTCTCTCCTGCAAGCTGGAATAAACAAAGGCCCCACGAGCCCTACCTAACCCATGCCCCAAAAGAAAACAGCTTTTCTACCTGCATTTCCTAGGGTAAGGCTTGCTATACTATTATGAATTACAAAACCCAAAAGGTTGACTACCCAATAATTTGCACCAAGGCCAGTGGTCAGTGGAAAATGGGTATAGAAATCTATCAGCTCACAGTAGTACCAGTTTATACCCACTTTGCACCTCCACTGCTCGGGTGGAACCAACAGCCCATGAGCTGGGATGTGGTAGAGGAAGGCACAGGAAGGAGTTCCTCCCTCAGGGGATATTTTATTGAAGTTAAATCTGGGCTGGTCAGAATCGGGTATGGCCTCCCAGCCATCACCTACTGAAGTCAGACATCATTGACCACGTGGGTGTTTTCAGCATCCCATTTCATGTCATTTTGTCTGTCAGTCTGAAGGAAGCCATTAGGGCCTGCAGATCTGTTTATAAGTTGTTACAGTTTGGCCTCATTTTTTGCAAGCACAGTAATGCAAAACCTTTAACATCACCAGGGTTTTTATATACTGCTTTAAAGGCCCAGACAAAATAATTTGCTTTTAAATCAGACCAAAATGATGGCACTGAATAGTGTTTCACAGTTGGCACAGTTGTCCAGTTCACTGTAAAAATGAAAACAGTCTCTTGGCATTTGTGACCAACCTTATAATGAAGCTCTGGGCTCACTTCAAAATATGCTCAATTTGTAAAAATCACTGAACTAAGCAAAACTGGCACAAGGGTATGTAAACAGCAAATCCACAGGACTTCTCATTTCGTTTCCTTAATTTATACTCTTTTCAAGGGTTTTGCACTTTGCTCAATTTCATGTGGTCAGACATTGCCCAAATCTTGGGGATCAGCTACAGACCTTTACCCCCTGCCTGCAGTACTCTGGTGACTGGAGCTCTCGAATTTACAACCACTTACACCAGACTCTGGTCTCAATCTGATACCTCTGAGATTAATCAAGGAGTCCCACTGCCGTCAGCAACACTAAATCCATCTTTATGGGCCAGTCCTGAAAGATGCCAAGTTCCCTCAGCTCTAAATTAGGTCTCTTCCAAAATAAACGCTGCTGCCCTTTGAAGCTCAGACCTCCCCACGCCTCAGCTTGCATTTGTGCCCAAGGGCTCCTGCAGCAAAGGGCTGCCCTGGCCCTCCCCTCTGCACAGGGCTGCACTCACAGCCCTGCAGGGACTGCCACACGGGAGCTCAGGGGGATTTCTTACATCACATGTCTGAGTTCCTTTACACCAGGAAATCTCAGAAAGTTCAAGGATTAGGGTAATAAGGCTGCAGTAATTTCAATCTCAACAATAAGACCAGCAAGGGGTATGCGGTAACCAACTCCAATGTGCATATCACTACTTTATAGAATTGCTTGTTTGCTACCAAAAATTATTTATACTTGTTCTATATAAGCTGTTAATCCTTACTATGTTGTGGTAAAGTGATTCTGCTCCCTATATATTGTTTCTAAACACGAGTTTATACATTGTGTGAAACATATTATAAAGGCACTTGGCCAGTACTATGCTTTTTTAGAAATATGTATGACAGAAACTAAGATACACTGGGATATCAATTAAATTAACCATTCTTGTAAGAAAGCATGAATGTTCTTTTATATATTTATATATATATACACCCCCACTTGGTATGCAGAGAGCTTTCAAATGAATGAGGACATTGTGGGGCACAATGGGACATAAAGAGCACAACTGCACCCTGAACTCTTCAAGCACCAGTTGCAACTGTACAGGGCTTGTCTGCTCTCCTAATTCTTCAGAAGGAGTTAATTAATTGATGTACAGCAGTCAGCATTGCTTCTCAGCACTTTGTGCCCTACAGAGCCTGGGAGCAGGGCTGGACAGGGGATTTAATGCCCTCCGGTGCCGTAGGCTCAGCCTTGCTCCCATTCCCATGGATTTGGCCCTCTGAGCAGGAGAAATGTCACCTCTTATCTGCAAGAGTGGATCTCCAGCCCGTGCAGGGCCACAGCTTAACCCCCACAGTGTGCACATGGCAATGTTCTCTAGCTCAGGGTATTCACCTCCGTCACTTTCAAAAAGCCTGAAAAATCCGCCACCACGTTCCCGTGGGTCAGCATAGCACCTTTGGGGTTTCCTGCAAGAAACACAGAGGTAGTTTAAACAATGAGCTAGAAGGTAACTTCCAAAAGTTTAACACACAAAAAAAACACAAAACAAAACAAAACAAAACAAAAAAACAAAGAAACCAGAAATAGTTAAAATATTGCTCTCTTCCTGAATTTTAAAACTTACATCATTTTCACCGTCATTTCTGTGCAGTAACGTGCACCAAAAGCATTTACTGCGATATTCAAAACCTAATGAAATGATACTGTAAACACAAATATTTCTGTTGGAGACTCTGGACAGCAGTTTCAGCAGAAATAGCCCAACTGCCATTTCTGAGAGTGCTCAGATGGAGCTGCTTGATAAGCACGGGCATCTGCCCAGGCTGGCTGTTCCAGCCTCTCCAGGGAGGATCTATTCCATCCAGATTTTGACTAAGAATGATATCAAACACCAAGAAATGCCATTTAAAAGGCTCTTACACTCTTACTTAGCCAGTACTCTGGATAACCTGAACAATGCAGAAAGCAGGTAATACATGGCAAAAATTAGGCTACAAAAAGACCCTACAAGACTGCAATTAAAGGAAGTCATTACGAGTGTCAGCAGCAGAGGAGAAATGCCTTGGAGACAGCCCTAAGTCCACCAGGGAGCCAGCAAAGCCCTAGAGCTGGCACTGCCCCTGCAGTGTTTCCCCCACCACTGGTGGGCAACTCTGCACCACCAATATTTGCTTTCTCACCCTCTTTTCTCAGCTGACAACCTCAGCATTTCCTATCTGTTTAGACGCCAAAACACAAGGTTTGCTGAGCAGCAAACACAGACTGGAACCTCCAGGCACTCAAACCAGCGGCACAGAGAGCTCTGCACGTCCTCCTGTCACAGCACTGTCCCTTTTCATCACCCTCCAAGGGTTTATTTCTGAAAAGAAGGTGTAGCTCAGCTCGAATAAAGATTACAGGGCCAGCCTCTCTCTCCCCAGCATGTTTTTAAGCAGATTGTTTTAATTCAGTCACACCATTGCCACGTAGCTCCTGCTGCTCCCCGTGGCAGCAGCTCGAGGAGCTTTACCTGCGGGTGCCCTGCATGGCCTGGCACGGTGGGCATGGGCAGCCTGGCAAAGCTCCTGCAGGGAATGGAACTAAATGGCAAATCAGCCAGAAGTTCATCCTGCCTTCCTCAGATTAGAAGGGCAGAGGTGCTTAGTGAACATGTTTCAGCACAGGAAAAGATGTTTAATCCTCTCACTTCAGAGCATTTTGCAGGCTGTGTCGCTGGGAGCCCTCAGGGTGGGCACGGGCACACACAGCACTGAGCCCTGTGCCCTGCCCTGCCAGTGTCACCAGCATCACTCCTACTCAACCTCACCACTAATTAAAGGCAGGCCCAAAACAGCAGGAGCAGTTGTTGCACACATTTATTGCACCAGAGCAGGATATTTTTAACACAATGTATTTTACTGAGAATCCGCATCTGCTGTTCCGAGTGCCTCGAGTAATTCAGTCCCAAACGCCTGTAGATGAACGTGGTGCACAGGAGGCTGGTTTGGTGTCACTGACATTGCTCCTCATCCGAAGCTCAGGGGTGAAGCTGGGGCTGACAGCTTTGCCCTGACAGGTTGGGCCAGCGGGCTGGTGGGTGCCAGCTGAGCCTGCCAGGTTATTTTCACAGCTGGGTGCACACGTGGATCCAGACCTCAGTAAAACTCCACAGACCAGTGTCAGTTGTAAACATGTAAATGTGTTATTTCAGTCGAGTCCAGGCAAACACCGTGGGCAGCCCTTGCAGCTGTGCTCCCACAGCATCACACAGCTCAGAGAGGATGTGCTGAGAACTGGCTTGGAAACTCAAAACTGTGCCCTCCAGCTATACCAACAGATCTGGTCCCTGCACCTTGACAAAACTCTTCAGATTTTTTTGGGGGAAGATTTCAAGTGTCCATGGCCAGGTTGGCCAGGGCTTGGAGCAACACGATGTAGTGGAAGGTGTCCCTGCCCATGGCTGGAACGAGATGTGCTTTAAGGTCTCTTCCAAATCAAACCAGTCTGTGTTTCTATGAGAAGATTTCTCAGATCTCAGACTCATTTACTTACTCCACCTCTGACTTGAATGCAATTCAGTAGCTCTGTTTAAGTCACCATGCCATGCCTGGAAGCAGAGTGAACACCCTGGCTGCTTCCCTGTGCCCCTCCTGCTCAGGCTGTGGGATAACAGTGTTGAAGCAGAGCAGCAGTGCTGGAGCCAGGAGAGCCTTCATCAGGAGAAATCCAGAACAAACCATGCTGCCACAGGGCAGCTGCAGCTTCTTGGGTTGTAAATTCTCATCTTCCTTAGCGGTTCTGGTTTAGGAGTTAACCCAGCAAGACAGCTGCCCCTTTCTGCGAGCCCTTTCCCAGAACTGCCACTTTGAGAGAAGAAGGTTGGCAGTGATGCTGCTGTTCTATTTTAAAAAATCAATGCCAGGTCTGTAATGCTGCTCTTGTTTGAATTTCCTCATAAAGACAGGCCCAGTGAGTCTCCTGTTATGGAACGGATGCCCTGTGATCCCGTCCCTTGATAGCCCAGGAACGTCAGGTCCTCCTCCTCTTGGTGCCAGGCTGGTTGGACAGTTCTCAGAAGCAACAGAAGAACCTTTTCCACATGGCTAAATGGGTCTTTCAAGTGGCAGCTCCAGCACTTAGTGGTGCGATCCATCAGCATTTTGGGATGCAAGCACTTTCCTCCCCCCAGCAGCTCTGGCAGACAGGAACATGCACTGCCAGGCTGGGAGAAACTGCTGGGAAGTGGTTTTTATCCAACTGGTTACGGGGTGGATCCTTGGGGGAATGATAGTTGACTTCTCTGGAGTAGCCAGCATGAAAAATTTTATCCTGACAGTTTGGGGACATCTGTGTGCCTCAGGCCCATTTCCAAGTGCTGATGGTTTCTTGGCACAACCATGAAAGTTGGTCTTGTCATCGGAGCTCAACAAGCTCAGACTCTCCCTGCTCCCTGGGGAGGCGTTGGGACATCTGGTCCTATCAAAGAAAGGCAAACATTAAAGTCTACTTCTGGGGAATTGTTTCCGATTTTCCCATTCCCAGGTTACAAATTCTACAGCAGAGATTTTTTTTTTGAACTATACTAAAAATATTTAGAGCCCTTCAGAATTGAAAAAAGCCCTAGAGAGCATATTCTTTGGAAGAAAATTCTCAATCTGATCATTAAAAATGATGGGCTAAACAGAACTCCAAGCGTTTTACATCGAAACAAACACAATGTGGAAAACAAACCGGAGTGCTGATGCAACCTCTGGAAAAGCCAGAGAGTGGCGTGCAAAGTCCTGCAGCAGCAGGACCCACCCAGGCTGGTGGGTCACAAAGCATTGCTCTGGGAGAGTTCAGCTGGAGAGATTTGCAAAATTTGAAATCTCTGGTTTGGATGGGAGAAAGGAAATGAGCTCCCTGGTTGTCCTATTTCTATAACCTTGGGGATTTTTCTAAGAAAAGCACAAAATCAGAAGGTGGCCCATGATTGCATTCGCAAATAAGAAAATTTAAAAAAAAAAACCTTCTCTATGCAGAATTGCTTATTTAGCAATAAAAATATAACAAAAAGGTGGCTTGAAATAAACAATCACTCTTCACTTGAAAATGCACACGAAGACACTGTGCCCTGCTGTACCCATGGCATGGCTCCTTCAGCTTCCTACAGGTGCCAGTTGTGCCCAGCCCCTTTGCTCTGACCCTGTACACGGCTGTGACATCCGTGTCCTGCACTGCCCCAAGTCTTTCCCATTTAGGAATTCCCAGTGCTGGGACAGAGCAGAGTCACAGGCTCCTTTTCCCTCCGTGCTCTGCCCTGGGCACTCTGAAGTGCAGATCCCAAAACTAAAAACAATGTACTGAGGTAAAATACCCAAACCCTTTTAATACACTGGAGTTTGTACTCGGGGCTGATAAAGCAGTTGCCTACCTGGTGTGCAGCACAGATCTTCTCTGGCAGGTGGAAGATGAAGGTCCCCTTGTGCTCAGTCTGACCCGCAGGCTGGGCAGCACCAGCAGCTCCAGCATCTTCTCTGGCCTAAACGGGCTGGGGCCAAACCGAGGATGCTTTGGGGTAGGGCCAAGCATCAGACAATCCTGAGAGCACAGGTGAACATGGAAGAGCTGCTCCAGCAGCCCCTGGAGCATGGCAAGTGTAAAGGCAGTTTCCCAAGCAGTGATGTCTTGTGCATCACCCTGTACAGCTTTTAGGGAGATGTTACAGAGGTCGCGTTCTCAAGAGCAGGAAATTCCTGCAAGCTGATGAAAACCAGGGTCTGGAGAGAGGAGAAAGCACTGCCTCTGCTAAAAACAGGCAGGAAAATGATGCTGCTCACCCCCAAGGACAGGAGGCCAGTGGCACATGGGTACCAGCACCGTGGGCTGCACAGGCTCAGCCCCGACCTCCCCAGCCCAGGGCCAGCCCGAGAGCATGGGCAGCACACCAGCAGAGGAGACAGAGGTGACAAGGACCTTGGTGAGGCTGGGGACATCTGTGTGCTTAGGATACAGAAAATGGGAAGCTGTGGAACCACATTTCAGTGTTTTAGGGTTTTTTTTTAAAAAAAAATCTGCAGAAGATAAATACAAATCAACCAAGTGCTTCACAAGTACACTGCAAAATAGGAAGCAGAAACATGGGCAGATTCCCAGACAAATGGAAAAGTGCACTGGCAAAGTGTATGCCACAGAATTCAAGTGAAAAAGAAAAAGGTTATTTTTAATTTACAATCTACAGAAATGTATATATGATCTTAAATATTTAAAGTGCACAGAAATAGCATTGTCATGTCAGTATAACAGCAAGTTTGCATGTACTGAGGTGTGATTAATGATTAATCTCATAATCTATTCTAACATTTCAAGATTTAAATGCCTCTTTTACCTGTAGTGCCACTAGTAAAACAGACAATTGATAGATCTTCTGGTCGAGGAGGCTAGAAATACACAAGGAGAATAAGAAAATCACATCAACCAAATGCAGAAGGGTTAATGGGAGAGACTGTTGTCATTGTGTAAACCTAAAGATTAAATCAATTATGTTTGAGCTTTGCCATAAAAACTTTCCTTCCCCTCAGTAAATATAGCAGACCATCATAAAACTCTTTTTATCAGGTTTCTTCAGTTGATGCAGACTTTTTTCCTTATGCTTTGCTCCCGCTGCACATGCTTTAGGATAAGAAGACTGATGGAATACTTGTCTTGCTATTAATATTTTCAAAGACACCATCTACACCTGTAGGTGTGTGGGAGATTTGAGATAATTTACTGATTTCCAGATAATTCTGGAAACAATTCTACAACAGGGGACAAGATTCCAAAGCTGCTGATTGCTCCCATTTCCAGAAGCATCTCTGTATTCTCAGCACCACCTCATGTGTGTGCTATTTTGGGTCATGAATGACTAAATAAAAAGCTTGAACATCAGAAGCTGCTTTTGAGAGTTTTGCACGAGTATGAGCAGCCAGTAAAAAATATCAAGGCAATTTTCCAGAAATATTCCACATAACTACTGCCAAATAGCTTTTCTGAGCTATAGAAACCCCAGCAGAAAGCAAAGGGTGCAGAGACATTCCCCCAGTGCCACCTGGGCAACTACTGGAATTTGGGTGGCTTAACAATGGCTGTGCCATTGACATGTTCAGCAGGGATGAGCCAGTTCAGTGTCCCAGGTGCAGGGACTTGGAGCAACCTGGGATAGTGGAAGATGTCCCTGCCCATGGCAGGGGGTGGGAACGAGCTGAGCTTTAAGGTCCCTTCCAACCAAACCATTCCACAGTTCTGTGATCTCCACTGCATGGCATCAGCAGTCCCTGGGCTCCTCCACTGCCTCCCTCGTGGAGGGGCTTCCTTCTGCCAGAGAAAACCTTCCCCTCTCTTGTCAGTGCAATAAATGTCCCACTGTCAGCCGCAGTGGGAAAAGCAACATGCCAAGACTCACCACAGGCACATGTCGACTCTCACGGCCACGGTCCTGGAAGAGATTGAAGTAACAAAAGTGATTTCCACTTTAATTCCTGCAGTGTAACACACTTGCTAATCATCTGCAAACCACTGAAGGAGAGTGTGAGCCAGAGCAGAAGAATTCATGGCTGGCACTTAGGTCATCTCTTCTATCCAGACTTTCTTGCCTTAACTGCAGTGCCATCCTTGGATTTCAAGCAGTGCTTGGGTTGGTTGAGCTGGGTCCAGGGTGTTTCGTACAAGTGTGAGGCTGTAGGCTTACATGTAGGAGGACAGCATCTCAAATAAAAACCCTCTTCCCAGGCCTAAATAGCAGCTGATAGAGTATTTGAGGAGAAAGGACTAGAATCTTGGCTCTGCTATCAACAAGGAACAACACCAAGAGGCGACTGCACCAAGCATCAGTATTATCAGCCACAAACTGCTCTTTTGTGCTCTCCAGACACTGAACCTGCCACATGGTTCACAAGTCCCTGTATATTTTACTGTCTTTTTATAGAAATTACAAAAAATCATAAAAGGAGGGGGAGAGCAGACTCACCTCCACCTCCTGCATGGTCTGGATGCGAACCCCGCAGCGCCTCCCCCTCTCTGCCAGCTCCTTCTCAAAGGGGTCCATCAGGATGATGGAGCTCAGGCCCGGTGTTTCCTTCCTCTCCACGTGGTCCAGGAGGATCCTGGCTTTCTCAGGCTTGTCACAGATGACCGTGGAGATGTCAGCTGGAAGAAGAGCAGCCAAACAAGCCGTCTGCAGTAAATCCTTTCTAATGCAAGGCTCTGGCTCACAGCTAACGCTGTATCAGTTCTGATAGTCACTCCAGGCTACATCAGAAATCCCAGCACTCTCTTGAAAAATTACTGCAATCTTAGCTAACCTAAATCAATGCCAGAGCTGCAGCTGACATCCACAACTATTCTGGGATTCAGTTCAAAATACTAAAATTGCTCCTCACATGGGTTATGAAATCTAGGATGCAAAATATGAAGCAGCACAGGAGTAGGTGGCCGTGGAGTAATTCCCACCCCCAGAGCAGCCCTACCCATGGCTATGCACAACTGGGCATGTGGGAAACATGGCAGAGGCAGCCCTGACCTTGCACAGGGACACACAGCTCCCCAGGGACCTCTCCAGGTGACTTCAAGACACTCAAGGAGTCACAGTGTCCCATCCCTGGAAGTGTCCAAGGCCAGGTTAGAGGGGCCTTGGAGCAATGTGGGCTAGTGGAAGGTGTCCCTGCCCAGGGCAGGGGGGTTGGAACTAGGTGAGCTTTAAGGTCCTTTCCAACCCAAACCACTCTAGGATTCTACGATGCCCTGTCTTTTAGAAGTAGAAAATTACTTATTCTGAGCAACAAAACTGATTTCTGAGAAGACTACATCCATTTTGTTTTTACCTGTGTTGAGGATGTACCGAATGGCTCCAGGACCCAAGGTGTCATAGAGAGGAACCACCACCATGGAGTAGGTATAGCAAGCCAGCTCAGAGATGATCCACTGCAGGAGGGCAGGGAAGCACAGAGGTGAGAAGGGGCCATGGGAGCAGATTTAACACACTAAGAACAAGCTGACAAGACAGGAACATTATCAATACAACATCAAGTTGAACTTAAAATCTCACCTCTGGACGGTTCTGAGCAAAGACCCCAATGAACTGCTTTGTGGATGGCTTGCAGCCCTGCTGCAGAAGGCCTGACCCCAGAGCTTCTGCTCTTTCAGCCACCTGGAATTTGGAGAGGAAAAATACATAAAAAAAGAGGAACATAAGCAATACCAAACTAAGTAAAGATTTATACAGGGAGGCTCTCAGATTATCGTATTTGCTGTCTAAAAGTCCAATTTTCATCTTATCATGAGCCATCATTAGCTGACTAGCAGTTGATGTCTGGCTGGCGACATCCTGTGGCTCCAGAGCGTGTCAGTGCTGCAGTCAGGAGTGGGCTCATGGCACAGAACCAGCCCCTGAGAGCTGACACACCGACACAACACCTGGATGTGCAGGGAGGGGACACAGGGACCCTCACACAGCTCAGGAGCTACACCCTGGTGTAGCACGTGCGTCACCAATGGGCACCTCAACACCCCTTCTTCTGCCGGGCGGGGGGACAGGATGCACAAAGGTGTCATCTCCAGCTCACCTCCTTGTAGGACAGCCACTGGTAGGGCTGCTTGGGTTTCCTGAACCCCAGGCAGGGGCCGTTCTCTGGAAAACACAAGCAGAGATGACAAGTTGAGAGGGTTAATGTTCTGCTCAGTGCCACACTGAGGGGATGTGGCAGAGCCCTCCAGCAGTAAATCCACAGTTCCTGGGGGGGCTGGCTCTCACTCCAGCAAATTACACACACAAGTGCACCCGATGGAAATCGAGCTGCTGGGATCCCAAAGAGCTTTCATCCTCCCCCCTGAGCTACAGGAGGGACAGCAGCAGTTTGCCCCAAACAGCTTCATTAAAAGACACTTCTCGGAAGGTCATGTGAGCATTAGTGTCTGGAGAGGGCTCTCATCCCAAACCCCACCTCCCACTGCTTGCACTGCCTTTTGATTAAAACAGTTCAAAGTGAAAACTGCTATTTTTAGCCCAGCCTGCTCTGGAGGAAGGTAAAACAACGTGCAGCACTGCATGACAGGATGAAGATTTGAAAAGTTTAAATAATTTGCTGACTGCACTTACCTTCACAAGATCCATTCCTCCACACACCTACTGAGTCACTGATTCACCCCTGCCCTGTGGGGTGGAACACGTGCAATTCCACTGAGGTTTTTGGTGGTACCAAAAATAATAATCTGACCATGAAATGGTTCTGTCCAACAAGCCATGACATCATGAACAACAGACACAAAAATGGCTATGATAGAGCAAGGAAGAGTCATCGTGGCTTTTAGGAGTGGGACACGATGTCTCAGGAGTGTCTGAGAGCTCCCTGATGGTGCCATCAACCGTGGGGTAAGGACATCTGCACCACCTGGTCCCCCACCTCTGCCCCCAGGCCTCCTCCCCGCCGTGCTCTCACCAGAGATGCTGAATCCCCTCCTGAAGACCTCGTACATGGTCCTGGCGTCATCGTAGTAGTGCGTCAGCAGCTGTGGGCTGTCCCCGATCACCGACCGGCGCGCCCCAGCCAGGCCCTGTGGGACACCAGGGGACACCAGGTGACACAGGTGTCAGGGCTGCCCGAAGGTGGGACAGGGGAACTCCCACCACAAAGCATCAGGCTCCCCAAAGGGCGGTAAGACCTCTGTGGCCACCACTGTACCCCTGCCCCAAGAAGGGATGGGAGAGGTGGGACGTCCCCTGAGCACCCCAGTGACACCGAGAACCAGCTGCCCAGAGAGGAGCTCATTGTCATGGGAGATGGCTGATACTTCCCAAGGGGACTGAAGCAGGAATTACGGATCTGCAGGCATGGAGTGGGCTGTGCTGGGGGGAGTGACTGCTCTGGGCTCCACAGGTCCCCAGCACTGGCACCACGGGCACCTTCTCAAGGACATTCAGACCGACATGAAGGACAGACTAAGGCAGAGGCTCACAGGGGTGTTTTAGAAGCGGGCAGGGGAGATAGCCAGCGTGGGAGTGACCACACTGGGACTGCACTGGGAGCCAGAAAAAAATCTAACTAAAGCCCTAACCGCAAGGGAAAAACTGCCTTGAAAAATGTAAATTTCCTCCCACCCTTTTAAAAAGCTGTTGGAATTAAAGACAATCACTTCTTAGAGGGAACATCACAAAAGGCTTTAAAAATTCTCATCCCACTTTCAGATATTAAATTAAGTGGAGACAATTTTCAGAAATATTTCTGCTCTTTAAAACAGAGCAGCTTCATTAAACTTTAAAACCTTTGCAAGCATGAAAATTAATAACTGTTCAGCCTCTAAGCATGGATTCAGGTCTACTTTTCCTTACTATTACCAAGTTTGCAGCAGCAAACTCAGCAAAGGGCATACATGAGGAGTGCCAGCTGGTCTTACCAGCTGTTGCCTTTCAGTGGTTTCTCCCTTGCAATAGCAGTGCCTCTAATTTTTGGTCATGGATGGTTAAGTAAAGCTAAGTCCAAAATGTTACTGAGAAGGTAAGAGAATAAATTAATGTGCTGCATTCTAGTTTTCCAGTTTGCAGAAAGAGGTGAACTGGTGAATTAAGGAGTGAAGTGATCCCTGGCACAGTGCATTACACGGCTGATTTTAGGATGGGGTTGGGGAACTACAGAAACAACAAAAAATGCCTTCCTGGCATGACCTTGTGGTCAGAGACCTGTCACAAAGGTGATTAGAAGGATGGGACACCTCCCCTAAGAGGAAAGGCTGAGAGAGCTGGGGTTGTTCACCCTGGAGAAGGCTCTGGGGAGACCTTATTGAAAGGGGCCTATAAGAGACAGCTGGGCAGGGACTTTTTACAAGGGCACCTCATGACAGAACAAGAGGCAACGGCTTCAAACTGAAAGAAAGTAGGTTTAGGTTAGATATTTGGAAGGAATTCTTCCCTGTGAGGCTGGGGAGGCCCTGGCACAGGTTGCCCAGAGAAGCTGTGGCTGCCCCATCCCTGGCAGTGTCCCAGGCCAGGTTGGACAGGGCTTGGAGCAGCCTGGGCTGGTGGAAGGTGTCCCTGCCCGTGGGGGGTGGAACGAGGTGCTCTCTAAGGTCCCTTCGAGCCCAAGCCATTCTGTGACTCCCAGGCACGCCAACCTTGGGGAAAGCCAGTCAGGGTGCCCCGGCCTCACCTCCACCTCCTGGGACTGCATGCGCAGGTCGCAGGGCGGCTTCACGGCGCGGGGCCGGCTGGCAAACCAGTAGGCGACGACGGCAGCGAAGGCGCCGATGCCGACCAGGGCCGTGGCCGGCAGGTTGCGGAAGAACTGGCTGAGGTCATCGAACTCGGGCAGCCGCAGGCTCCGCAGGATCTCCTGCGCCTGCATCTTCTCCGCCAGCGAAACGGCAAACTCTGCAAGAGCCAGAGGGTTGGCAGGTCAGCGGGGGCAGGGGATGGGCATGGGCAGCGCAGGTTCCTGCGCGGTTCGGGAGGGGAGAACACGCTGTGTCGAGCTCCAGGATCCGGCTACAACAGGGAGGGCTGTCTGGTTGTGCCGGGCTCACGGAGCAGGACCTGCTCCTGGGAAAGCCAAGGGCAAGCTGCAGGTCAGGCACTGATCCAGACACCGCCACAACAGGTTGCTTTGCACGTACAGACACAGCGGAGAGGGGGAGCCAGGCAGGGGCTCACTGCTCCAGGGGGCGAGGTCAGGGCTGTCCTCAGGGGACTCCTGTTTGGGTGTTGAGTACACAAGGAGCATTTTAAATAACTCCTGTTTACAGTGTTGGTCCAGTATCAACTCCCCACTGGGGAGTCTCCAGTATCAGCCAGCCCTGTGAGGGATGAGCCAAGCAGGTGCTGCCCAGGGGGAATCCAAACAGTTAAGGTTTCACACAGCTCTATTTATGACTTTATAGGAGTCAAGGTCTTAAAAAAAAAGTTTTTCAGCCACAGGAGTCCAGGCAGCCCCTTTCCTCTTGCCCTCTGGCCTTGCTCCAGCTTATGGAGTTACATGGCTTCACTCCCACAGGGGGCCAGGACTTCCCACACAATGGCACCACTAACATTAACACAAACCAGCTTTTTTCCTCCTGGGAACAGCTTCTGGGCTGCTCTGTCCCGAAGGTCAGGGCTGCCCCCTCTCAGCCTTCTCCTGTGTTTGTGCCAAGCGAGTGCTGGGGCTGGCAGAGAGGCCAGGCAGCAAAGGGGGGCACTCCTCACACGAGGCTCTGGAGGAGGTTTGTAAGTTTGCACAAGAAAAAATACAACAAACAACATTACAAACAATGAACCTCACTCACTGTTGGATTATGAAGTGGTGGAGGGCAGCAGCAAGGGGGCAGTGACACAGAGCCCATATTCCAGGCCATCTCCATCCTCAGGGCTCAGGCCCAATCCCAATCATCCCTCCAACAATGCTGCACCCCAGTGCCAGCCCAGCATCCCACAGCCACCTCTGCTCCCCCGAGAGCTCCCGACCCTACAGACCCTCTGGAACCACAACCAGCCTTTCAAGAATGGTTGAACCCCTGCAGAGATCACATCCACATGACATTACCGGCCAATACCCACCCACGAGGTAATTTTCTCCTGAGCTTTGAGCATCTTTGCAGCAATCTTCACATCTAAGAGAACACTGACTGTGTGGCTGTAGTGATGTTAGGGTGAACTGTGAGGGTGGGCAGGCCCTGGCACAGGTTGCCCAGAGAAGCTGTGGCTGCCCCATCCCTGGGAGTGTCCAAGGACTTGGAGCAGCCTAGTCTAGTGGAAGGTGTCCCTGCCCATGGCAGGGCAGTTGGAACTAGATGAACTTTAAAATTCCTTCCAACCCAAACCATTCTGGGATTATTTGAATTGAGAAGGAGTACTGATCACTCCCCTCAGTGTTTCTCCACACCAGACTATGAAAGCAGCCTGCCAAACACACTTTTACTACAGAAAGTGAGAGAGCTCAGCAAGGGAGCTATTCATTTACCCATGAATTGGCTATTTGTGCAAAAGCATTTCAGCAAGTCCCACTTAAGACTGTCTGCTCCCAGAAACAGCCTGTCCCACCAAAGGCAGCCACCCAGTTTGCCACAGTTGCTGGTTACACTGAAATCTTGGGAATTACTCCCTCAACATCAGCTGTAAGTGCTGTTTTGTATCAATCCATGCAGCCAAGCTGAAAGCAGAGAGCTGGGAAGGTGTCTGTGGGAACAGCACTGCCATGGGGGGATTCTTGGCCACAGCCTCGTGCTGCTGCCCTGCTCGACTGCAGGGATTGCCTGGGGGGAAGCAGGGCCAGGTCTTTACATCTGTCCAGGTACAGGGTGTCCACAAACATCTTGGAGCTCACAGCATCATCAAAAGGATACTGAGAGTCAGGGCTGCAGTCTCTGCTCACATTGGATTGTTACACTACAGACCTCACCCAACTTACCTTTAGCAACAGTTAATCCTGATTTTTGCATTCCAAAGTGATTCACGATGGGCCCGTACTTGATCTGCTCAGAGCAGCCAACCTGCCGTGGGATGGTGGCCAGGAAAGGGGCCCAGGTGTGTTTGGGAGCACTGTGTCTGCAGAAAGAGGGCTCAGTGCTGCCTGGATCACAGCCCCCTCCAGATAAGCAGGTGAGCCCCTCACAGTCACATGCTCTGGGAATGCATTTCTGGGGTGATCAGGAAAATAAGTAATTGTAATTTAAACCAATCAGCAAGGCAGTGTCATACCCCAGAGCGCACTGCCCTCCCCTCGGGCTCAGGATCAGCAGCAGGATGGTCTCCACCCCCTTCTCGTTCTGCCCCCTTTGGCCCATTTCTGCTGCCTGCAGGGGATCACCACCCCGCTGTGGCATGTGTTCCCCACCAGCTCCACTGGGAGCAGAGCATCCATACCTGTGGCAGATGGAAACACTGACATTTCTGTTTATCTCTTCACATCACCACCGGATTCCTAAAGCGTTCCCATGGCAAAGAAAAGAGAAACGAAAATGCAAGGAGGGACAGAAGAAAGTGGTTTGGAGGAAGGAAGAAGTGCTGGGGAGATGCCAGGAGGGAACAGCCATGGGTAAGAGCTGGGGATCTGGAACTTCCCAGCCCGGGTCCAGGGTGAGCAGAGCTCCTGCAGTGGCACTGGGCTCTGAATCACCCACCAGCCTGTGTTCACAGCAATCACCCCCGGGACAGGGCTTATTTATTTATTTTGGGAACAAATGGCTCTATTGTGCAATTTGGTTTTCATCTTTTCCTGCTGGAAGTGATTCTGTAACTCCAGTCAATGGAGTTTTAGTGACATAAGCCAGTGTGGGAACAGCCTCAGACTGCTGGTGTATGCATAATGCAATTAAAATTTTACCGGTCCTGTGCAGCCATGCAATCACATCCTTCCTACCATTCCATCAGTGCCTGCTTGGGAAGAACAGCTCCTTTTGGGACACCCGGATCCTCCTGCCCCCTTCATTCACAGCAGGGTGGGGAAGAGGAAGGTGATTCATTTTGTCTTGGAAAGTGGGCAAAGTGTCCCATTACCATCCCTGTATTCAAGCCCCCCAAAAGGCTATTTACATTAGACTTTGGAGCACTAAACCAAACCCAAATAAGCAGCTTTTCAGCACGTCTGAGAGAATTAACCATTTGCAGTGGGGAACTGCGAAGGCAAGCCAGTGACACGCGATGGCTCAGAGCCCGCAGCCCCTTCTCTCCCAGCGAGCTGGAATATCCCGGCAGTGCCCTGGATCTGTGTCCTTGGCTACAGCACTGCCAGCTCACTCATTTCACCGAGGAAACGGAATTTACAGGAGCTGAAACATCTCAATCCAGACAGGCAGATTTAGAGGGATTTCACTCCAGTGAAACAGTACCAGCTTTCTGAACTCTTTTCTCACATCCAGCTCTGCAGGCCCCAGACCTTGAGATTTGTAATTGTTTTCCTGAAATGGGGTCGGTGACAGAAGATTTGCAGAAGGAAGCACCCAGCAAAACATGGATCATTCTCCCTCATCACCCCTCGAAGAACAAAACTATGCTCGGTGCCCTGTACAGAGGGTTTAGGGGACTTTGAGACAGGGATTCAAATCATGACTATGTCACTATAAGAGAGTCTGCATTTACAGAGGGGAAGGGAGCATCAGCATTCCCAGGGACACGTGAAGCTGCCAGTCAGACTGCACCACTGGAAACCATTTGTTAATTTAAATGAAAGCTGCTGCAATAATTAACATCTTTACGAAAACATATGCACAGAGGCTGCCACAACTGTGCAGGCAGAGGCATTTTGGGGATCTTGTGTATTGCTTACAGAGTACAATCATTATTTTTCCCTTTTCCCAAGTTCCATGCAGGCACACAGGGGGTCATCAACCCTGGGAGGAACCACTGCCATTAAATGCAGCTCAGATACCTCTGACCTTCTCCAACCTGGCCAGGGAGCTCTTGGGACACCACAGGCTGTGAATTCCTAATCACTACTGTCATTAAAACTGGAGAGGTGCTGCCAAGTCAGCCTCTGCTGTGCAGCTCCACAGGTTTGGGCTGTGTGGGCACAGAGGATGAGAAGCTGGGTGAGTTCCCATCCTGAGGCCAGTCTGGGCTGGGCTCAGGTGAGGGGGGAACACAGCCACGACACAGCAAGCTGGGCTCACACTTCCACAGATTTTATGGGAACAAGTGATCTAATGAGATCTCCAAGCACAGACAGTTGTGCCTCAGTCACAAATGCAATACCCAGACCTCACTGACTCTGGTTCCACTAGAACTCAAGGAGTTATAATTGGAAAGGGATGGAGGGAAAAAAAAAAGAGAAAAAAACTCAAAAAAGAACCAGTTTAGGGATAATATCGCTTTTTTTGGATTATATTATGCCAGTGCTCAGGCAAGAGAAGAGGGTGTGAGAGGTGATGGATAGCAAAGACAGGAGGAAAGGCACACAGTGCCTGTGAGGTTGCACCACTTCTCCAGGGAGTGGACACTAGAAAAGCACCCAGCGAGCAAGAAATGTAATAAAAGCAGCTTATAATTTTATATTTTACTTTTAAAAACGAAGAACGTTCCTCTCCCTTTCCTTTGCGAATCAGACCCTTCCAATCTGTGAACCTGGCCTCTTGCCAACAAGACTATTAAAGAACAGGGTTTCAATGGTACATAAGCCTCTTTAGCTCCAACTGCTTTCGTGCCGGGGGTCAGTGCCCCCCGAACTGGGTGTCTGGGGCACTGGGAGCGGAAGTGGGGCTGCAGTGATGCCAACAGGAACCATCCCTGTGCCCGTTTCCCCTGCCCAGGGCTGTCTTTCCCTGCTCAGCAGGGCAGAGTGATCCGCAGTGGAAAAAGGCTTTGCATCCGGGTCAAGCCTCGGATCTGCCCGACGGGAATAAGGCAAATAAACTCCATGGCAGGGAGGCCAGCCGTGCTTTCCTGTGACCTCTGGTGACTGCAGGAGTGAGGAGAGGACAGGGATGGATGAAGGGGACCAGTTCAGCACCAGCATGTGGCTGGGGCTGTGGTGTTCACTTGGCCCACTGATGTAAACTGCATTAATTTTTTTTAGGAGAGGCAGGCAGTTTCACTCAGGAGAGAAAAACTGTCTTAAAGGCTGCTAAAGTACTGGGTGCTGTTAGATATGATATATATATGATATATACACCTGTATAATTACATATATGGCTGTAAATGCTTGTGTGTGCATGTGCAGTTATTGCAGAGACATCTCACACCTCAAAACACTCTCTCTCACCAAGTAAGTGCTGCAAGAACAGCCCGGGCTCGGTGTGGCCACGGCACCACATTCCACTGTGGTTTCCCGGGGACAAAGCTGGTGGCAGAGCCCAGCACTGGGCTCACGGGCTCTGCTGACCCTCCAGCCTCCCGACCACCCCAACGCCAAAGGCAGGGTGCAGACAAAGGATGGGAGTCTCCAGGCAACCCGGAGGAGCAGCACTGGCCTCTGCTCCCCCCTGCTCTGCCGAGAAATGCATTTGCAAAACACAAGATCTTTGCAAGCACCCGCTAAAAAGGGAAAAACGCTAACAAGGAGCTCAGTGTCCTGAGAGAGCCCAGTAATCACACGTAAACAGAGGTATTTAAAGTATCTGAAATATCTACAGCATACCAGTCCCTTGCCAAGAGAAATTATTCAATAAATAATTCAGTGCTGTGCAGAAATCTTACTTTAGACACTTGTGATGTTTCAGAGAGCAAAATCCAGCCCCCAGCTGGCTGGAAATGCCCCATGCTTGGAGCCACACAGGCACCACAGCACCAGCTCATCCTTATCCCTCTGCATCGGATCCCTATTCATCCACTGATGCCAAATCCTCCTGGAAAACTTCACTCTCCACCCCACAGCTCCTCACCCCCTCAGCCCAGCTCACAGATGTGGACCAACCTAAAAATATCCTTCACATCCCTGAGAAGAGCACAACTCAGAAGTCCCCATGTCTCATGGGTATGGGAAAGCCAGGACTGGGATCCTGGTCCAAATCTGCCACTCCTCTGGATAACAAAGCATTAGGAAGCCTGAGCATGCATTTTAACTTTCCTACCAAAAGGGAAAAGCTTTGTGTTCACCCCAAGTGGGTTCAGGCCATTCCTCCAAGCTAAAACATAACCCAGCCAGAAGGAAAAGCAAAACTGCAAAGCTGTGGGGTTTTCTGGCTCCTTGTTCTCTTGCCTGCAGCTCTGCGGAGCCTGCTCACACAACTGTGCCAAAACAAGCACAGGGGCTGCAAGGTTCCATCTGGGGAAACCACAGCCTGATCCCTCCCTCAGCTCCTTGGTTCTCAGGCAGCACAGCCCACAGGAACATCCCAAGGAGGTGACTAAAGCAGGAGAGAATTTGCCCCTCAGCCTGAAGGCAAGATCACAGGTGGCAGTGACCCCTGCTCATGTTCTCTGGGGCTCATGCTGGAGCACCCTGTGCTGGCATCATCACAAGGGCTGGATCCTGACCCTGCACTGCCTTTGCCAGGCCTGGGGCTCAGTTCTGGACACTGCTCACAGAGCACCTGCAAAGCTCCCCCCTTCCCAGTTGTAAATCTCAGCTCTTGCAAAGAAGGAGGCTTGTTGGGTTGGGTTTAGGGTTTTTTTTGTTTTTATATTTTTATAGTGACACTGATGGTTGATTGGCCCATATACCATATGATTCTTGAATACTCTGTGTCATGCAGCAAACAAACAGCTCTAGAAAATGGCATAAAAATAGTTATCTGGGGCAGAGTACAAAGAGAAGCAGTGAATGGAGAGGGAGAAGGGAGCTGCACCCCTGACAGCTAGTTTGGAAGAGCAGAGATGCGAAGGTGCTCCACAAAGAGCTTGATGGCTTGTTGCCAGGGGAAGTTTTTATGCTTTCCTTTAAATACTGGTTGGATTTAAGGAAGCCTTAGCACTGTCTGTAGAGGCCCTGGTCCAGCTACCCCAGTCACCTGAAGGTTCTGCAGCAGCATCAGTGCTGGGCAGTGCAGAGGTGCAGGGACCACTGGTGGACACCCCCTCAGTGTGCCCAGGTGGGATGCACTCTCCTCTCCAGCTCACTGCAGGGCTCATTTTCACCTGAACATGCCAGAGCCAGACCATTCCAGTGTGCAAAGCCCCTAAGCCAGGGCTGGGTGGAGGAAAGGAGATTTGGGGTGAAATGCTCCACACTTGAGTGCCCAGGCAGGACACACACACACAGGCAGGTCCCTGCACTGCCAGCTCCCAGCTCTCCCTGACCTTTCACATCCTGCCCTTGGCTGCATCTGCAGGTCACTAGAGGCCAGACCGGTCCCAGTGACAGGGGGACAGCTGAAGGGACAGCCCTGGCTGCTCTCCCTCAGTGTCCCACACTGCACAGGGCTGATTCCTGCTGGCTGCTTGCACAGTGGGATGGGGTGCCCCAACCCACACCACTGCTGGCCAGGGCCGTGGAGCTCCCCCTGCCTTATGCCCACCCTGGGGCAGGTGGTTGTTGGCACAAAAATAACTGTCCTGCTAAAGTACCACGAAAATGTGGTTACTTTCCAAGCAAATCCCCACCTGGCTCGACCAGATGGCCTCCTCCACCATTCCCACACCTACCCTGCCTTTCCCAGGCACCAACCCAGATATCTGTGCACCAGCCCAGAGCTACTGATCCAGCTGCAAACCTTTCTGGGTTCATGCTGCCATTTCTTTTGGCAGCAGTACCAGAATAAAGTGGTTCCTGAATACCAGTCCAAGCATCCTGCCCGGCCACTGCCTTGAGGAAAGCACGGCAGCCCTGGGAATGTTCATCAGCCTGACACAGAAACCTGGGCAGGCTCATAACAGAAAACCTTCCATTAGGCTAAAGACACGACCCAGTGGCATGCTCGGAGCCAGTCCTGCAGAGGACAGGGAAGCACAGGAATGGTTTGTACGCCGCTTCCCAGCCACGTGCTAGCCCTCATTGTTTCTCTGACAGCTCAGACCGCATCAGAACTCTTGCGTGGTCAAACTTCAGTCTCATGCTGCCTTCTGCAATATCAACAGTGATGGAGCAAGTGTTCACAGCAGGGCTAAGCAGGCCAGACTGCAGCTGGCATTGCCTCCAGCCAGGAAGATCCTGGGAACCAGGCCTGTTGCTGTCTGCAGGATGCTGCCCATGCACTATCACACCACAGACGCTCATCTGCTGCTGCAGAAGGGGTAGACAGAGGCCTCCCAGCTTGTGCCATATCATAGCTAAGCACTGCCTCTATTATTTTAAGGAGCAATTCTCTTGAAGCCAATCTTACAGTTCAAAGAGCTCCAGTACTTACTGACCTGCCACTGCAGTAAAAGCAGACCCATATGAACAAAGATCTGCCAGCTCCATGTCCAACACATGCTCGTGAGGACGGTGTTACAACTGTCACAGTGGAAACAAACTAGAAAATGACATTGCAAACGGGAGCTTATAAAGAAAGGACAGTAGTGTCATTAACTATAACAAATACAATCTGAGTGTATCCCTCACTCACAGTAATCTGGCCATAATTAGACCAGGTAATTACCCATCAAGTGCCCTGCAAGTCCAAAGAATCACAGAGTGGTTTGGGTTGGTTAAAGATCATCCAGTTCCACCTTCCCCACACCACAGGCAGGGATGTCCCCCACTAAATCAGATTGCTTAGGGCTCCATCCAACCTGGCCCTGTAGTTGTAGTGCTTTTCTAAAGGACCCTGTACATGCAGATGGGAAGGAGTGAGGAGACCCCAAAGGTTAAGTAAGCCTGGACAGAGCAGGGTTTTATGCAGACCTTGTGCACATGGAACATGACTGCCTGAATCTGGTCCGGGTTTTATCCCAAAACAAACCAGCAGCCGAAGGCGCCTTTGAAAGTTGTTCAAGGGTTGTTTGGCAACCTTGCAGTGCAATAAGGGATAAGGAAATTAAGAGGCAGGTCGTGTGCCAAAAAGCCCCGAAGGAAAGCAACTCCCCCCTCTCCCTGCAGGTGGGGGGACAGCAGTGGGATGGCAGGTGGGGCAGGATGAGCGGGATGCAGCAGCCCTGCCCGCTGCACAGACCTGCCGGCTCCCGCCGTGCCCTCTGCCTGCCTGGGCCCCGCGCCAGCAGCCTCCGGTCAGCACTGAAACACTGCCTGCAAACAGCCAGAGCTGCTCAAAATAACCTCCTCTGTGCATGAGAGTCACCGTGCTTTTAAACCAGCACAACTTCACATTTCTCTCTTGTGCGAGGTCAGTAAAACCAGGCTGATCACTGGCCACGGCATTTGGGGCCGCTCTGCCTGCCCGGGTAAGCAGTAAATAACCACGTCTGGTCGGGGCAGAACATTTTCCAAGGAGGCCCCCCAGCTGCAGGGACCCTCCTCCTTCCAGGAGCCTCTCTGAAACTACTGCAAGCATCATCTTCCCCCTCTCCTCACATCCCCAAGCCCACCTGTCCCCAGCATGCCAAAGGACGGAATGCACCAAGGACTGGCACACGATAACACAACACAGCAAGCAAGAAACCAGAGTGGGGATTTCATGGCTACTGATAAGGTTTCCATGGTCTGCCCCTGACACCAGAACACACCCCCATCAGCACTCAGCACGCCAGCAGGCTCTTCCCTGGGGGTGCAGGACACTCATGGTTCCGTGCTCGAGGAAGGTGTGGATGCACATCACACAGGACACTACGACAGGATACCAACACCTGCAACCACCCACCACTTTGTAGCTTTGGCAGAGGTACATGGCACCAGCAGCAGGAGATCCCTCAGCCAGAGACATACACTGCAAAGAGCCTACATTGATGTCTGGGGGCACAGAAAGCCTAGAGACCAGCAGCTTGTCACAGAATGCCAGAACTGTTCAGGTTGGAAAGGCCCTCTCAGATCATCAAGTCCAACCATTCCCCCAGCACTGCCAGGCCCACCACTAAACCACGTCCCCAAGTGCCACATCTGCACATTTGTTAAATCCCTCCAGGGATGGTAACTCCACCGCTGTCCTGGGCAGCCTGTTCCAGGTTTGGATAACCCTTCCTAAACCTCTTCTGGCACACCTTGAATCCACTTCATTTTGTCCCTCCACTTGTTACTTGGGAGAAGAGACCAACCCTCACCTGGCTACACCCTTGCTTCTGGCAGAGAGACAAGGTCCCTTCTGAGCCTACTTTCTCCAGGCTAAACCCATCAAGCTACCTCAGCTGCTCCTCATCAGAATTGTGCTCCAGACCCTTCCCCAGCTCTGTTCCCATCTCTGGGCACTCTCCAGCCCTTCAATGTTTTTCTTGGAGTGAGGTGCCCAAAACTCATCACAGGATTCGAGGTCAACCACAACTAAACAAGCGTGGGGGGCTCTGCAGAGCTCCTGCTGTGGGGCCAGGGGTCCGGGGGAATGAGCCCAAAAGGAGCCGAGCCCTCCGGGGCAGCCCCAGCCTGTCCCTCTGCATCCCAGTGCCCTTCCCGCGGGGCTGGGTGCAGGCAGGGCTGGGTGCAGGCAGGGCTGGGTGCAGGCAGGGCTGCCCTCACCGCATCATCCCAGTGCCCTTCCCGGGGGCTGGGCGCAGGCAGGGCTGCCCTCACCGCTGAGGGGATGCCCGGGGGTGCCCGACCCCACACCCCGCAGCTCCCTGCGGGGCCGCTGCTCCAGCGCGGGGAGCTCCAGGCGGAGCCGGGCGGCAGATTTTCTCCTCTCAGGCTGTCGGTAACACCCCGAACAGCAGCAATCCTCCAAAGCCACAAGCCGGTGCCCCCCGTCCCGCGGCTGCCCCGCATCCCCCCGCGGCAGGGGCCCAGCCCACACGCCCCTCCCGGGGGTCCCTGTGCACGGCGGCTCTCCCGCAGCCCCGCTTTCCGCGATCTTGCCTTGCTCGGCATCCCGCAGCCGGGCTGCGGGGGATGGCGCGGCCCCGGGTGGCGCCCGGAGCCCTCAGGCCGTGCCGGCTCCCGTCCCTCCCAGCCAGGCCCTGAGGCACTCACCGCCCGCCGCTGCCGCTCAGCTCATGGCCGGGCTGTGCCCGCCCGCTCCCCGCTCAAAGTGCTGACTGCAGCCCGGCCCGCCCCCTCCCATCTGCGAACGGCTGAAAGAAGTTAAGCTTGGCTAATATCGGCTTAGGCTGTATTAGCGCAGCAGCGGCGGTGCCCGCTGTAACCCTTGAGGCTCCGCAGCCCGGCGCTGGCAGCCGCCTGCCCGGGAGGGAGAGCCCACCCACCCCTCAGCCCCCCAGTGCTGCGGTGTCCTCACACGCCTCTGGCAGCCTGGAGGCTTCACAGGCTCCGAGCGAGGCTTTCCGGGTGTAAAACTGCAAAGCCTTCCCGCAAAATGCTCAATTTGAAATTAAAAACAGCCATCCCTCCCCGCCCCCCCCCCTCCTTTGGGGAGAAGTCATCATAAAAGAAAGTTTCTGGCACTGAGAAAGTCTGCACTGCCAGTCCTGGTCTGCTGGATTAAAAACTTTATAGGCTGAGTATGGGCAGACAGCGACAGGACAGGAGGGAACGGCTTCTCCCTGACAGAGGGCAGGCTCTGGATTAGATGGTAGGAAGGAATTCTCCCCTGTGAGGGTGGGGAGGGCCTGGCACAGGTTGCCCAGAGAAGCTGTGGCTGCCCCATCCCTGGCAGTGTCCAAGTGTCGGTAAACCATTAATATTTACATTTGAGAGGTCTGGCTGAGATGCTTCTCCTAACTAAAAAAACATTCCTTTCAACGGAAAACCAGCAGTGTCTGGCAGCTTCCAACTCCCCTCTTCTGAGCAAAGATAACACAGGGTGTGCCACCCCTGGGCCCCCCGGGAGCCCTCGGTCCACATCACTGTGTTATTTACTGTTATTTTTTACTGTTCGATCCCTTCTTAGAACTCTGGCCATTAGGAAGGCACCTGAGGAGTCCATCCCTTCAGGGACTGGATATCTGCCTTTATTAGCACTGAAATTATTGTATTCCTCAAGTCTTTCTTTTTTTCCCCTGAAATTGTCTGTAGGCTGCATCTCCACAATTGCTTAGCAGAAAAGTGGGGAGCAGAGAGGAGAGGCTGTCTGAACACTCACTGTTACCATAGTTAATAAAGTTTCTGTCTGACCTGTCCTAAATTGTACTTATGATATTGGAGTGCATAATGGAGAATTCTCAAAAACCAGTTAACACTAGTGAATGAAGAGAATATTCAGTGAGATTTCAGGCAAGCTTGTCAAATATCACTTCTTTGGCTCACACTGGGGGTGTTCTGCAATCAGGCTTAATTCATCAAATTGCCAGGGTAGGGCAGGGAGTACTGAATGGTCTGCAGGTGCAAATCAGCATCACAGTGCTGCTAAATGGGGCCTCAGCAATATTCACCAGCTCAGATTCCTGCCCCTTTCTTCCTTATGAGCTTGAGAGAAACTTTGCAGTCAGGAAATATTTCAGGTGTGTGAGCAGCCCTGGGCTGGCTGGGCCCTTCAGTGCCTGTATCCCACAAACACATCTTGATGGAGTGCCCCAAAGGGGATGTAGGAATACTGGTTTTAAATAAATACTGGATTAAAAGCAAGTTACTGTGCTACTGAGCTCTTCTTTCAAGCTCCTGCTATTAAGGGATGGCCTTGCCTACCTCTATTAATCTCTCAGTGGGCAATAACACCCTCAGCACAGGTGGAGAGATTCAGTAAAACATGTGTTTCAGGACAGCCTCTGACCCTTTTACCTCCTCCATAAACACTCTGAGCAGTAACTGCCTTCCTCTTGCCTTCCTTGCACATACACCCTGCATATGGACTCACTCTCTGGAACAACTGTCAGAGAGTCGAGAGAGAAAGATGAGGGAGAACGAAGCAAGGAAGCTGCATGTAGGCTGCCTACCTCCAGGGAAAAAGATGTAAGCATACTCTAAGTAATACACGGAATAAGAGCTTCAGCTTTTTGTGCCTCAGCGTTTTCTGGCAGGTGATTGCAGAGCAGACTGGTCAGGACAGTGCTTTGTGGGAAGACAGCATCCTTGTTTGGATTCACAGCTGAGGGAAGCATTCAGTTCTCCATAAACAGGGATTCCCTCTGAGATCCTTTGGCATGGGAGTGCAGAGGGCAGTTTAGGCTGTTTTCAGAGCCTCCTGCAGGTGTTTGAGCTCTGCCCTGTGGAACAGGAGGCTGAGGGCTGGTGGGGCTGAGCCCAGAGGTGCTGAGCACCCAGCCAAGGCAAGAGGAGCCACAAAGCCCTTTGAGCTTCAAACCAGGACTTAGGTGACTTCTGCTTCTGTAGAAATCTGCCCCAAGCTTCTGCTCATCTTAGAACATTAAGTAGCAGGGATGCTTATACAAGTACAAAAAAAATTAGACTTCACCTTTTGTGCTCAGTCTTAAGCCCAGTGAGACTCAACTACCAGTAAAATCAACGGAAAGATTTCAAAGGACTTTTCTGGGATTTGGCCGAGATCTCACTTGTCCAGGGGAAAAAAAAAAAAGGTGTGTCAGTGAATCATAGTGCTTTTAATGCTCCCAGCCAAATGCAAAATGAAAGAACACTCTATGGAACAGTCACACGTGGCCCTCCAAAATTCTGAGGATAACTCAATAAAAACTACTGCTTTGTCTTTCAGGACATTCCCATAAACCAAGGCAATAGCTTTGGTTACAGAACAGAAAGCCAACAGTACCTCCACATTCCTTAAGATCCATCTATGGAAAATCCTGCCTCAAGCAGAGATAAAAAGCAGCCACTAATTCAAATAATGTAAGTTGTGTCAGATGGGCGAACTTTTCTGCCTCGTGTTTCTTTTTAGTGGCCTCTTTTTCTTTTTTAAGTCTTTTGGTCAGATATTATGCTTTTATGATTACACAGCCTATATTTTGACCACTTCTGAAGAGCAGCAGGAAGGAAGCATAGGGCACAAATAGAGGATTAATTCAATAATTAGAGACATTAATAAGAGGCTACCAGGCAAGTGTTTCTGCCTTGTCTCCCTCTAGCCCTCAATTTCCTTACACTGCAGGGATACCAATGGATGGCAAAGGAACAAAAATAAACCCACGATGATGAATTTACTGCTTATTCATCTCTTCCCAGCTGTCATCCTCCAAACACTTTGCAGGCATCCCGAAGCACAGTCTCCATGTTGCAGCTGAGTGTGGTGGGTGCAGAGAGGTGCAGGGGACATGTCCTGGCACACGGGCACCAAAGGGGCCCCTTCTGCACTCTGGCACATCAGCAGGGCTGGCACCCACCAGCCAGAGCCCCCAACTTCATTCCACACCCAGCTGCAGTTCCCCTGGCAGCAGGGGCCTGGCACTGTGCTGGGAAATGAGGGAAAAGGGGGGTTTGGCATCATCCCACAGAGGGATTTTGAGAAATCTGTGGTTGGGCTGTGATTTGAGATGTCCTTAAATATTCCAAGTTAAATACTTCGCTGAAACCTTTTTTCTCCTGACAGTAATAACAAGCGGTTACATTGTTTGAATGTTTTTAAACACTCTGTTTGTGTTTAAGGATCTTTGTTGTTGCTTCCGGGATTTTTATTTATTTTGTTAACTAAAGCAGCAATTAGGTTATTTGTATTTTTGTTTCTAAGCAGTTGCTCTTTCTGACTCCACACCCTGAGGCACCCTGTACCTCTGTGCCTGACACTGCTGTAACTTGCTTCTGCTCTCCTGTTTCCACAGGTATTTTCAAGTCCCCCATGAAGACATTTCCGTGCATGCTAAATTTTGCAAATTCTCTCCAAGTCTATCTATGGCTGCACGTAAGCAAGTTTTCAGTTCAGAGGTATATGGCACCTTTTGGCTTCCTTCTGGCAGAGCTTCCCCCATCTCCAGCCTCTTTCCCCCTCCCTGCTGCAAAAAAACTCTTTAAATCTGCTTCTCTGGATGTTTTAAGCCTCGTCTCTCCCAGATGCTGGAGCAAGATTCCAAAGGGTTAAGGTGGGGGAGGCCCCCAGACAGCCCATTCTTCAGTCTCAATGACCCAGAGCTTTTGCCTTTTCAAATGTATTTAACCAAATAAGTGAATAGAGGATATGCAAATGCCTTTTCCGAAAGGAAACACAGCCCTGAATTGTTGTTGGCAGGTCAGAGCATCACACCACCCTCGGCAGCCTCTCAGCTGCGGGGGATGCCGGGCCAGAGAAGGAGGCACAAAAAACCCTTTTCAGGCAGAATAAAACCAGGACTCGGCTATTCCAAGGGGACAGAGGGAGGAGGTCACTGGGGACGGCTCCCCCGGCACCTCAAAAGCCCGGCTGGTGGACTGGGAGGGTGGGCAGGCCCTGGCACAGGTTGCTCAGAGAAGCTGCCCCATCCCTGGAAGTGCCCAAGGCCAGGTTGGACGGGGCTTGGAGCAACCTGGGCTGGTGGAAGGTGTCCCTTCCCTGTGGAAGCACGAGCAGAGTGTGCAAGGGAGAAAAAGTGAATGAAGGTTCCAGGGACATCGGGGCACTGGCATACCTTGGGTGACCTTTCACAGGCTGGTGCTCACAAGCTGCTCACAAGCTGCTCTTGGCTCCAAGCAGTTATTTGAACATTTTGCAGAAGAAAAGGTAATTCTGAATGAGATTACCTGGAGTTATGGAGAACTGTTTTACCTAAAACTGAGCTGTATTAAAAATACTAAACAAAGTATATTTAACAGTTCAAAAGGATTCTAATATATTTGTCTTTCTTTCTCCATCATTGCAAATGATCTTAAAGCAAACTCTAAATAATGATCTCTCCACTTTTTATATCTAAATACTGTTTCTCTGCAGAAAAGACATTTAAATCTGCATCATTCACGTCTTCTGTAATTTCAGTGCAAGCTTGGCTTAGATCACTTCCAACTCACTTCAATCAACAGCAGAATGATTGGCTTTTTATCTAGATACTTTCTCAAGGAGGATAAATTAAAAAACAGTACATTAAATCAGTTTAGCAACCTCAGTGCTCGTTCCTGTGCCGACCAGCTCATACTTGTGCAGCCTAGCAAACAGCTGGGTACCTTCCCTGCTGTGGCCATCGCCATGACTGGAACCCCCCATGGTCACAGCGATGTCTGTATGGCCTGTGAGGTGGCTTTAGGCATTTGGTAGCCCTGAGAAAGCAGCTGCCTGTTGCTCTGCAGGCAGAGGGGAGGGTGGCTCTGACCTGAGCCGAGTGCAGGTCCTTCCCTGAGGAGGCTGTTCCAGGGTCCCCATCTCCTCCTGGGCACCATCACAGCCCACACGGGTGGGCATAGCCCAGGGGCTGCTCCACCTGGTGCATGGAGGCAACTCAGACTCAATTTCTTAATGTCTGGTGGGTGAAGGACAGACCTTCTCAGCGCCTCTGATTCTTGGCTGTGAACAAGCACAGTGGCTTGCCCAGGAAAGGAAGGCAGTGCAGCCTCGCAGTCAGTGACAGGTCAAGCAGCAGCCCAAAGCAAGCCACGGTGCCCTCTGCACCCAACCATGCACTGTCTATGCTCTCCACAGCAGGAAAAACTCATCCTTCCCAAGGGCCAAAGCTGCCAGCCTGAACAGAGGGCACAACCCCAGGAGCAGACAGGATGGGGCAGAGATCTGCCGTGTGGGAAACTGTCCCAGAGAGGAGGCTGTGCCATGATCCGGGGTGAAAACACAGGGGAAAAACAAATAGGTTGGCTGAGACGTGGTGCTGGCATCCAAAAAAGCAGGATTTGGATTAGTCATAAGCAAATCTGAGTGCTAACTTGGAAGACTTTGAAGATAAAGTTTCTGGAACAACTTTGCCAAGTGAAAGTATATTTACAGCAGGGAGAGTCACACTTCTGTGGAAGGGCCAGCCGAGGTGACACCACGCACCAGGGTCCTGCTACCACAGCACTTCTACTCCCGGAGCCAGAGCTGCACCTCAGAAATCACAGAATCATGACGGTTGGAAAAGCCCCTGAAGATCATCAGTTCCAACTGTTAATCCAGATCTGCCAAGACCACCAGCAAACCATGTCCCCAAGTGCCACATCTACCTTTTTTTTTAACACTTCCAGGGATGGCAACTCTAGCAGTTACCTGCACAACCTGTTGCAATGCCTGACCACCCCTTCCATGAAAAAATCTTTCCTAAGCCTCCTTTGGCACAAAAAAGTCCCACTGCAGTGGCTGTGATCAGGCTGGTAGCTTTGAAGTTTCGGTCCTTCACCTGTGGTCCAAGCACAACCTCAGGTGTCTGGGTGGAACATCCCAGGTGTGGGGCAGGTGCTCCCCACCTTCCTTTGGCCATCACCAAAACCCACAGCAGTGAGAGCAGTGAAGGTTCTCTTGGAATTTGGTCACTAGAAGATGGGCTTTCACAGGTCCTCTGCCACAGACAACAATGGACAAAAGACCCTTTGCTGGGGTTGGTGTTTTTCCAAATAACCCTTTGCTGCTCCTGGGCCAAGTGACACACTTGACCTCAGCAAGAAAAGCCACCTGAAAAACCCCAAGTACTTCTGGAGCCCCAAGGAGACCAACTCATCCTGCACTGATTTTGCAGTTACTGTGCAGTGCTGACGTGGAAACTCCTCACTGCAGTTCACATGTGGTGACTCTGAGATTGTATCTGCACCACCACAGCCACTTGGTGAGCAAATGGAAATGTGAGCTGCACTCTCTAACACCATGGCACATAATAGAAAGGCTTTTCCTCCCTGAGCTGGGGCTTTCCTAGTGACATGGTGATTTCCACTGGATGATACACTTTCTTTTCTTTTTTTTTTTTTTTTTTTTAAACAAGTGACACTTTCTTCCTGTGATGCAGAAAAAATGACTTGGACAAGGTGGTTGGATTTACCTTCTTCCCATGTTTCTGAGAGTGGAATATCCCACACAGCACAGAGGACAGAAAAGCCCCTGGTGTGGCTGACAGGGGAGTTTGAGGGACAGTGAGCACTGGGTTGGGCTTTGTGGGGGAATCACTTTGGGGTCTTTCCAAAGCCTTGCCATGGACTCAGCCCACACCAAACAGGGGCTGCATTTTTAGCTGTGTTTTCCAAAGCATCTGCTCCACACTGTAGCTACAGGACTGCTTGTGAAAGCCCAGGCAGTGAGTGCAGGGTGGTGAAGCACAGGGACCTGGGGACCAGCTCACCAGGGGTTGAAACTCCTTCCTGACCAAAAATCCCTACTCATCTCAGTGTCTTCCTCTTTCTCACCACCAGCCACCACACTTTCCCCAGCGCAGCCTCCAGCAGAACAGGAAAATAGTTATAATTTTACCTGTGTACAGAGCACAAGGGAGAAGCAGAACAAGGCAAAGCCTCTGGTCCCCTCCCTCCCCACCAGCCTGGGGTCACCTTGGAGGCTCCATGACAATGTTTACAGTGCAAGGAGGATTTGACACAGCACAGGGCTTGTTGTCAATGGCACACAACAGCAATCAATCCGAGCCCAGCAAAACATTCACCTGCGTCACCCTGTACGGCATCAGCACTCAGTTCCTTGGAATTTCCAAAAAGGATTCACAAAGACTCTGAATCAGCACATCTGGGAAGAAAAGCCCCTGGAGAGCCAGGCATGGCTCACAGCAAACTGCAGGAGAGTGTGGAATGGAATGTGAGGGCTCCCACGGGGGATTCATGGATTTTACAGACACACTTCAAGTGTATTTATCTCTATTTTATAGCCACATGCTGCCTGTTACACCTTTCTCCACTGCATCTGACTGGTTTCCCAGGGTCAGAGGGTGTCTGTAGGCCCTCCTGTTCAGAAGGGAGAAGAGGAGAGAGGATGAAGCAGTTTGGACACGGGTGCCTTCTCCAGAGGGGACAAGGCCAAGCTGCAGGAGCCACTGTGGTGGCCCTGTCCCTGCTCCTGGCACCTGCAGCCCTGCAGGGATGGCAGCAGGGACAGATGGGTCCCCAGTGCCAAGGACCTGCAGGGCTTTAGCTTCGCATGGAAGCACAGGAGACAGAAATAGCAATGATGGAAAAAAACCTCGTTCCTTGTATTGACCCATCCCCGAAGAACGCATGCAGAGCACTTAAAAATAATTTAAAAATGTATTAATAAACGTTTTTCTTTCCTGTTCACTTCTGACCAGAAAGAGGGTGATTAGGATACTTTTTTGTATGAAGAAATAATCTGGCAGAGTCAGGAATAGGGCCATGGGAAAGGAGCTGCCCTGGATGGCTGTGCACCCATCAGGAGGTAACCGACTGTGTCACGTCACCCACCAGCTCTTCATCTCACCCAGGCTTGTCTCCAGTTACCTACAACACATCCACGTGCTGGTTGCTGTGCAGTGATGAAGAAGGAAGATGCTGGTATTTCTCTCAAAGAGCTCTCAGAAATGTACTCATGATGAAAGGTTTAAACCCTCTGGTGCTCTGCAGCATTTGGTGACATCAAAACAACACCAATTATACCCTTGCTGAGGTAATGTTGTGTTTCTTTGTTCCTGGCTCGCTCCCAAGTCTGCTTTCCCATTTCTGTGGGTATGCAGTTAATTCAGTTTACCATCTGTCTTCAAAGCTTCTCTCCTCTTTTTATTACTTAAATATATTTGTGATATCCATAGTAGCATGGAAACACGAATCACAAAAATGTCTAGATTAGACCAGAGCAGCAGAGAAAAACTGCTATGTGCTGTCCCTGGGAGGGAACAGGGAAATCCAAACACATCTACTCTTTCCTTTAGATGGTATCTAGCAACTGTTCAAGTGGAGCAGTAATAGAGGGATGGAGAAGAAAAGCAACTAAACATACCTTATCAAACACCACGGGCTTTGCCTCTCGAGCAGCAGCCGGCGCTCCACGGGCTGGGCTGAGCAGCCTTGGGCATCTGCCCTGCTCCACACACAAAGCACAGCAGGGAGGATGTCTTATCCACAGACTTGAACTGGCATCACCAAGGACTCCTGTGGCACGGGGTGAGAGCCAGGATCAGGAGTGGGACAAGTCAACTGTGACCCCAGATGAACCTCCTGCTCCCTTTGCAAGCGTGCACTGAGAAATATTTGGAGGTGCTGGTGGGAAGAGACACTGCTGGCAGAGTTCCTCTCTTGTGCCCCCACACGTGGGTGCAGGTGCCCACTGGGCTCCAGCTGCTGCCAGGAGGCAAGAGAGCCAAGGGCCCTCTTCCCCAGTGCAAGGCAGGACTGACAGGGCAGCTCAGGGCTGCAGGCACAGGAAGGAGAAGAGCAGATGAGTAAAATCCCAGAGATACAAAGGGTAAAGTGGAACCTGGCACTGCTTCAACCAAGCCAGCAAGGTGCAAATCCCTGGGGTAATTTCTTGTTAAGTTTGTGTTTTGTTTGCTATATCACTCTCTGCATCCTACAGACTGTCCAAGACTCCACATTAGGAAATAATTAGCTTTGTCTTTCAGTGACTTCTACCATTATTTCATTGAGGGGAATATTATAGACCTGTTCTCAACTTGTTAAAACCTTTCTATTGGTGCCAGCAATTATATCAAATTAGAGAAGAATGCTGCACTGGGCTGTGGTGGCCAAAGAGCTCCTTGTTCAGTAAATCAGCACAGCCACAGCGGCTCCTTTGCAGCACAGAGCAGTGTCTGATGGGAGGGGGCCACCAGAAAACCAAAACCAGGCATGAGAGCAACCACCACTACTCTAGGGCTGAGCAAGTGCCACGCTGCCAGGTCAGGCAGATCCACCGGGATCCATCTCCCAGAGACGACCTGTGCTGACAAACATTTTGGCTGCTGCAAAAGGCAATAACAGCACGTCTGTCTTCCAAGGGCACCTCTTCTGTAGACAAAAACATTAGGCTAAAGTCATGTCCACACTAAAATAAAGTGAGCATGGCATTAAGAAAACCCTAAACATGGCATCAAACACCTTGGCCCTGAGTCAGAACCGTATCTGGACAGACACACAGTTTGGGAGAGCAAGATGCACAGTGGAGGGGAGCTTGGACACAGCAGAGACACACACTGAGGGGTGAAGCACAGGAATCAATACCCCAGGGTGGATGTGGAGGCCTGAGGGCAGGAGCTCACACAGGAGACCTGTTCCCAGTGGGTCCTGTTCTCTTCCTGTTGTCATAAACAAGCCTGGTGTAGCCAGTAATGTGCTTCAGAGCAGTCCCTGGGGCCTTGGGGCCCAAAATGTTGTAACAAACACTTGCCCACAGCCTCCCAGCCACATGCTCCTTTCTGCTTCACCCATATAATTCCCTTTGGGCCATATTTCACTGCATGAGTTTTGCTACAGTTGTCAAGCAGCTGATTCAAGCTGCTGATATAAGCAGCTGTAAGGCCACTGCCTTTAATGGGAGCCACCAGGATATTTTCAGAGGCAAAATTCAGGCCAGCAATATTAAGTTCCTTTTTTTTTTTTTTTTTTTAAATTTTCTTTCTCCCCTAGTGTGAAACATCCTTTTCATTACCAAAAAAATAGCAAGTAGACATGAACAAAAATAATTATGACGTTTTCCATTATCAACACTCCCCCTCGGATTATTTACCTAATTATGTTAGGATACTGTCTTTTAAAGTAATTTTTCCCTTTGTACTTCTTCCCCTTGAAAGTCTGCCTGTCTAGAGGGAAGCTCTTTTGTAGATAAAGAGGGAAATAGCACAGACATTGAACGTTACCTTTCCTTAGGAAAGACACTTTGCACAAATTCAAAGCACCAGATTTCACATTGGCACAGCAGATCAGTTCAAGCTGAACCGTTAAATACCTTACAGAGATCCTCCTATTTCGGACTGGCAAGAATTTCCTAATGCAGACACACTTGGAATCGTCACCGCCTGCCCACAAAACAATGGGATCGAGCATCACACTCTGCCCAGCAGCTCTACCGCACACACCCCCCTGCGAGCCTCTGCCCTATTTCACACACCCGCTACGGACAAAGTGCCCCGACAAATTCACCGCAGACGGACCGACAGAATAAACCGGCAAGAGGCTTTGAGAGAAATTATGTAACGCAGCGGCCGAGCTGCCCGCCCCGCTGCCATAGCGGCTCGTGTGCCCGCTCCCCACCGCACGCATCCCGCACAGCATCAGCCCAGCCCGTCCCCTCCCCGTGGCACAGTGCCGCTCCCGCCCGCCTCTTCCCTGCAGAGCGCCTGGAATACCCTTTCTCCCGGAGCAGGGAGGGCGATGGGCAGCCGGATGGCGGGCCCCGAGGCCGCCCCGAAGGGTTGGGGCCGGTATCACCGCGCCGGGGCGGGGAGCGGGTCCCGCCCGCTGCGGGAAAGGAGCCGGGAAGAGCGGAGCGGGGAGGGGACAAAGCCCCGGTGGAGAGGCGGTTCGGGGGAAGCACTCACCCAGCAGAAGGCAGCCGGAGCCCGCCGAGCCCAGGAGCGGGGCGAGCATCCCTGCGGCGCGGCCCCTCCGCCCCGCTCCGCGCACTGCGGCGCGCACTGCGCACCCCGCCGGCCCGGCCCGCCGGGCCCGCACGCTCCCCGCAGCTCCCCCGGCGGAGGGCGGTGTTTTTAGCAGCCCTCCTCCTCTCCCCATCCCTGCCGAGCCCTCCAGATCCCTCTTAAAAGGGGCGATGCTGCCGGTGGCGCGCGGTGCTCGTCAGAGCATCCCTGTCCCCTCGGACCCGTGAGCGGCGGCGGGAGCGGACAGGGAGGCGAGGGGGGTAAACTTACACCCTTATGGCTGTTACTGTCGCCTTGGGCCGAGGAAATAGCCGCTGAGCAGGGACCGGCACAGCAGCAGTAATAGAGACCATCAGAGATGCTGAAACACGCTCAGCTTCATCAGCAGAGGCAGCTCGGCATTGGCTCGACATGTCTCACCATCGTACACCCAGTGGCTACTTAAAAAAAAAAAAAAAAAAAAAAGGCAGGCAAACTGTGCACGTGATATTAAATAGGTGGGGAGAAGAGTAAATTTGTGTTCTTGACGATTCCCTCTTTGCCTGAAGCTGGTTGTAGGAAAACTAATCTCCAGCTCCATGGTACATGGAAGGCTTTGCAAAAAAAGGGCTTTAAAAGAGCTGCACCAGTGGTGAGGGCACATCTTGCATCCCTCTGGGAATCTGAGTGCCAGTGGGGTAAACAGGACAGGAATGCCAAGGGGTGGAAGAGATGCTGTCGTTTTCTTCAGCCTCTTGAGTGACTAACATGGCAGGTCTGCACAGCAGGCACTTCTGCCTGCTCCAGGCTGTGACATGCAGCTGTTTAACTCTTGGTGAACGTGGGCCAAATAAACCTATAAAATTCCCTGCCTGTACCAGGAATTAGCACTAGCTGGGGTATGATTACAGCTGTGCAGAGCACACGTTTCCTTTGGAGATAAAAAGCTTTTGGTTTCCTTAAAGGCGAGAATGGAGCTGATGGAAACAAAGAATTTCCATTCCATGACCAACATTTTTCACCGTGTAGTTTCCTTCTGATTCAACATGAGGACTTAAAAAACTTCCCTGGGTATAGAAGCCCAGCAGCTGATTAGACTTGATATAATCTGTGTTAGTGTCACCACTGCACCTTCTTGAAAACTGTTATAAAATTGCCACATCCATTTTACTCAAAGGTTACTTGGCTTCCAAGATCCATAGTTGAGGCAGAAAACCATCATCAAGCACACTAAGCTAGCTGGGAACCAAAAAGAACTGTATCTGATTCCTCAGACTGCAGTGCTCACAGACAGTGCTTCTAAAGCAATTGGGACTTCAGCTACACCTTCAAGTGTCAAAGTCAAATACAACAGCTATAAAATAGGACTTGGCAAAATCATATCTACAGCAATCTATTTTGCTTAAGAGTAAAATAGATTATAGATTAAACACTGCACAATCTATTTTACTTAAGAGCTATTCCTAAGGACTTCTCTTTCTTGAGAAGGAAAAAACTCTCCACACTAGTTTTGACTTGCCTCCCAGCAGCAAATTTTGTGATGCAAGGTTGTCAGCATGTCTCATCTTCTTCAGGCTACCCAGATCCTACTGTTCCTGTGTCTAAGCAAGCCCAGACTTCTCCCTGAACCACCAGTTCTATAACCTGAGCCCTGCTCCTGGAAATCTCTGTTAGCTAGAAATGACAATACTGGAGCTAACAGGTACAACTAAACAAGTTGTCCTGGAGATGTTGAGGACCAGGCTGGACAGGGCTCTGGACAGTTGAAGGTGTCCCTGCTCTCAGCAGAGGGGTACTGTATGACCTTTAAAGGTCCCTTCCAACCAAACCATTCTATGATTCGGGATCTCTTGATCTGTCAGGAATTGGACCTTTTCAAATAATACTTCCTAAGGAAGTGGAAGGCCCAGTAGAAACTGGCTGAAGAGTTCTGCTCCCAGAACTCCACTAAGCAGGTTTACTGCAAACAGATTTGCACATACAGTTGCACAGTGAGTCCTGAAAACACCTTTCCTCCGTCTAACATAGAGTGAAAAATCATTGACACAACAAATCCCCCCTGGCCCTCCATGCCCTTGCTCTGGGGAGCCACAAGGTGTCTGCCTGTGCCCTACAAAGCACAGCTTTCCTGACCTCAGCAGCTCCTGCAGCAGCTCCTCCAAGCTTTCTGCAGATTAAAAGACAAGTGACTTCCTGGGTTTGGCCACAAACTTCCTGCCTCTCTGCAACATTCTCATAAACCTTTCTCTAATTCTTGACTTTAAAACCTCTGCTAGCTTTCTGCTTCTGTGCACACTGGAGCCCAAGGCAAGCTTGGCCCAAGTGACCAGCAAAAGGCCCAGCTATTGTTTTCTGAAGTTCTCCACTCCTCAACAGCTGCCAGTTCAAGTGCTTTCACTTCCTGCCATAATAGGAATGGAGATTCTGCCTTTGGAAGTGTCACAGTGACACACACCTGTCATCACGATGCTGAAATTTTCCATGATAAGAAACCACCCAGAATTTTACAGTTCACAGAAGTGCCCCAAACCACTGTCACACCACAGAGCTCCCTCCCCTGCAGAGGACACACTTCAGCCCCAGACCAGCAGTGATCTTCCTGACAGAGCAGAGAGCAGCCTCAGGAAAAACTGACCAAAGAATCTGAGCTTCTACCTCTCTAAACTCTGTTAAGTTTTCCAGTTCACCCTCAGAGCTGTTACTGCCAGAACCCTCCTCTCCTGAGCTGCATCACAGCCTGGGCTGGGCTACAGAGAACATGTGCTGTGGCACCTCCCCGTGAATACACAGAGTGGCTCCTGCTCACTCTCACAATTAGATACAACAACAATAGCCTAGCAGGGAAGAAATCAGTTTACTCCTTGAATACACTTTGTGTCTATTCAGCAATCCAATATAGTCTGTTTGTCCCAAGTAACACCACTATAAAAAACCCTTCAGAAGTGTTCCATTCTGTTCAATATTTCAAAAAGCAGATGCAATGTTTCAAGCTGTGACTTGCCTGATTTTTATTTCAGATTTTTCAGTCTCTCCTCATTCCCAACCAGCTGGTAAATAGTTACTATGGCAGCATCTAATGCAGAGTGACTCAGCACTCCCCCACGTTTCAGTAGCAGCTCCCTCTGCCCTTCTGGTTTCTTATGATAACCTTGTCTTCTCTTTATTGTTTCATTGCAGAATTATGATGTTTAAAAGATAATTCTTCCCTTGTGAAATTCAGCATTTATTGATGGAATCAATGCAAGGATCTGCTAAATAAAGATCATACCTATTCAGGATGCTATTTCAGCTTTCCTTTTGTGTTGATCACAAAGATGTTTGAAGTATTTCCATCAGCTCCCAGTGTTTCTTTGGAGCTTTATATTACCCACTGCCAGGTGAGTTCATCTCATATCAAACCACAGCATGCCCAGCTCCAAACACACGGGGGTATTTTGACTGTGAGAGGAAGCCCCTCTTCTCTTTGTTATTGTTCAAAGCTCCTTGCTTTCTCTACCTGGGCAGGAACACTTATTTTTTTAATGTACCTTTTTTTGATGGTTGTATTTACACCTCAGATTTTCTTCTTCATCCTTTCTTTGCATTTCAGTTGAACCCAGAGGTGACTGGTCAACCAGTTCTCACTGTTACTGGCAGCTGAGAGAAGCCACAGACCCCTCTATCTGTACCTTAAAGCGAGTTGTGGAGAACAGGAGTCATAGAGGGGTTTGGGTTGGAAGGGGCCAGAAAGGTCATCCAGTGCCACCCCCTGCCATGGGCAGGGACACCTTCCACCAGCCCAGGCTGCTCCAAGCCCCGTCCAACCTGGCCTTGGACACTCCCAGGGATGGGGCAGCCACAGCTTCTCTTGGCAACCTGTGCCAGGGCCTGCCCACCCTCCCAGGGAAGGATTTCATCCAGTCTAATTCTGCTCTCCATCAGTTTGAAGCCCGAGGAGCACCACTCATCACAGCCACCAAGCTGTTGACCACAACTCTTCGAGTGTGACCACCCAGCCAATTCCTTGTCCACTGCACTCATCCAATTTGTCAAATACAAGAGCATGAAAAGGTTTTGGCAAGTTATCAGTTTAGAAATAATTCTTTCTGATAGGAGTGGAACCTGGGAAGCCTGTGGTTTCCCCATCTCATGCTTGGATTTCCCCAGAGCTAGAAGGGTGTGAACTCTCTCATCATGGCTTTTCCTGCAGTTGAGGTAATTGTTTTATCTGTATTGTGACATTCTGGAAGAAAGTGAGTCTAAATTGGGCTGGTTGGGGATCTCAGCTGAGGTAATCTATTAACTTTCTAAATCTTAGCTGACAGATTTACAACAAACAATTTAGCAAATATCTGGGGGAAGGGCCAAGGTACTTTTCCAGTGCACTTCATGAACACTAAGATAGTTCTTTCATACCTGGGAGGCAAAAACACACCTGAGGAAGAATATTTTTCTGTCGAGCTCCCCAGGTTTCTTTCAGCTATTCCGAGCCCTCCCACGGGAAGCTCGAGGCCCTTCCCCCGGGTGAGCTGCTGAGGTGTTCCAGGGGGCAGATGAGGAGGTGGCGGCCGGAGCGGGGCAGGGAAGCTCCAGCACCACGGACAGCGGCCCGCGATAATTACCGGCAGTAATTAACCAAACCATGACGGCCGGGATGGGCTCCCGCTGTGCTCTGTGTTAGCACCAATGTCAGACATAGCAACACGATTAATAACTTACCCCAGAATCTGCACTTCCTTCCCCACCTTCTGCTTCAGCATCAAACTCTTCCTTGGCCATTTTTTTTTTTTTTGATGCCTGTGGAAGAGAAGAGAATTAAATCCATCTTGCACTTGGAGGCACAGAATCCTCTAAGCTGGTAACTGCCTCCAAGATCATCAAGGCCACCACTAAACCATGTCCCCAAGTGCCACACTGACACATCTTTTCGGTCCCTGCAGGGATGGTGACTCCACCCTGGGCAGCCTGTGTCAGTGCCTGACCACACTTGCAGTGGAGAAATTTTCCCTAATATCCAGTCTAAGCCTCCCCTGGTGCAACATGAGGACATTTCCACTTGTCCTGCTGCTTATTCTGGGGGAGAAGAGACCAACTGCACTTGATTCCAACCTCCTTTTGGGGAGTTGGAGAGTGAGAAGGTCCCCTCTGTGCCACCTTTTGTCCAGGCTGAGCCCCCCCAGCCGCTCCTCAGATTTCCCAGCGGTCACCTCAGAGCTGAGATGAGGCCTGGAGGCAGCGTGCATGTCCAGGATGAGCAGAGAATTTACTTACAGGGACACAGCACACAGGTCAGTGCTCTCTGGCAGCTCAAACCAGGATGAAGAGGTAGGACTGCCATGACAATAAATCTGTTTTGCATCTCACAGCCAAGAGAACAGTTCAAATTGCTGCTGAAAGCCACACAAACATGCTGCATGGTGCCAGCTCCCCATACCTGCCTGACCTTGAAGATTTAGAGAGACATATTTTGGCTAAACGAAGAGGCAAAATCAACCCTTTGAAATCCAAGATAAACATTCCCTCAAGCTGACAGAAACAACTACTTCTGACCACTACAACGTTGCCTAAAGCATTCCCACCTCTTGTATTATTCCTATCAGCTGCCCACGGAAAGGGTGTGGCAGGAGCCCAGGAGAGGCTGGTCAGGACCATCAGAGCCTGTCAGAGCCCTCTGACAGCTGAAACCCTTCTGCTGCAGGAGCTGTCTCTGAATGTTTATGTCCCATGTGATTCTGTAACAGCACTAATTGACAGTCTTTTATCTGCTAAACTTTCACAGTAAATACATTTCATTTGGTAAATGTGTATACACACACAGAGAAATTATAACTTTTTGACTCTTAAGCGATTTTTGAGTGCAAATTTTTATATGTCCCATTAATTTAGTAAAATTTAACCTAAGCATGACTGTCAGTTGAGATCAATGGCTTTAGTGCTAAAAATCTTCCTGGCTATAAGGAAAAGGCTGGACTCAAAACCTCCACTTAACTATTCACAGGAAAAGTAGTTTGATTGACTCTGAAAAAAGTAGGAGAACCAGAATATTTCATTTTAGGGGTACAAAAATACCAACAGGCATTAAATGGCATGATGACCTAGTTTGATTTTCTGGTTTCTGTTTACAACCATTCATCACCATGAACTCTCTGAACTGCTGCTGGATGGGTTAAGTGGGGAGAGTGTGGGTGCTCTGATGCTGCCCCAGTGAGTTCCCAGCTGCAAAAACAAAGCAAAAAGAGATTTTTTTGAGAAAAAACCAAATCCCAGACCCACTCTTCCTATGCTACAGTGAAAAAGGAGAAAACAAGTAATTCTATTACAGTTGTTATGGAACAAATTAAGATATCAGAGTTGGCCAGGAGTCATTTAATCCCAGAACCCTTCATGCCAGCTATGCTGAAATCACATAAAGCAAATAAGTGATATTCAGCTCAAACTCTCCTGGCTTAGAGGACACACTCACAGCTCCAATCCAAAAGGATCCTGTCAACAAAGGAGCAGCAGGCTCTGGTCACAACTCTGCTGTGGGCAGAAGAGCTCAATGCTATTGAAGGAAATTGTGTTAGACCTCCATCAGACTGGAAGTAAAGCTTAAAGCCCTTCATATAAAAATAAACATAAATATATACTGAAACAACCTTTGAGCTTTCATTAGACAGAGTCTTTTCTCTTTGGATTTGGAAAATGGGCAAATACAGGTTGAGATTCAGCTTGGGGCTCGTGAGCCACACCCCTCAGGTTAGTAAAGGACAAAGCCAATACCTGAGCACACAGGAAAGCTCGGAGTTCCTCAACTTTCAGCAGAGATTTCAATGATAATTTATGCATACTAAGTAATTTTGACACGGATTTTGGCTGGAGGATTCACCAGTGGTTTTGTAGCAGCTGTTAAACTGCCTGTGCTTCACTGTCCCTGCATGCCCAGCCTGTGGCTGAACACCAGCAGGCAGCGGAATGGGGAGCTGCTGCTGACCTGCTCCCAGCAGTGCTGTGTGGGCAGTGAGGCTGTGCAGGGGCTGCAAAACTACAGACCCTTCCCTGAGCCACTGAAGTGTCATTGCTATTGTTTAAAATGCACCCAGGCTCCTTTGAGCTGTAAGTGCTCCGATAAAGCTCTCTGCTTCCCCAGCCTCTGCCAGGAGACACATCCTCAACTGTGCCACTGGCCCACGGTGTGCCCTCACCACTGGCAGCAGACTGGCAGAGCAGGGCAGAGCTCTCTGCTTCGCTCTCTCCTGCAGTCCCTTTTGGACTCTGGTTTGGAGGAAGATGCCATCTGCTGACAGAAGCTCATTCAGACAGCTGGGACAGAATCAACTCCACTAAAAGCATCAGAAGTCAAAGAGCTGCAGAAATGGCACTGAGAGTGCAGGCTGAAATGTTTTTTGTATGACTTCTTGCTTTACTGCTGTCTATCATCTCACACATTTATTCATGATTTTCTATACTTAGCTTGTACTCAAATGGAGCATCTTCTAAACAAGCATTTGCGTTGCAGACAGAAGCTCTTTAAGCTCTTTAAGCTGCTCTATCAGGGCTTTTGGTGACATTTGCCTTCCTGTCATGATCAGCTGCCAGCTGCCTATTGATTTAATTAAAAGGTAGAATTGATAAGTCATGGAATTTTTATAATACCAGAGTTAAGAATTTAGAAAACTGCTCAAAAAAAAAAAAAAAAAAATGGTAAAAGAGGTATGAACGTCAGAGCTGAACCTGAATGTGGCAGCTACCATAGGAGTACTTTAGAAGCACCAGAACCAGGTTTGTTCCACATTAAAAACTCACTACCAAGGTCACAGCAAAAGTAGTTGGGAAAGAGTAAATATTTCATTAATATTTTGAATCAAAGGATATTTCTCTCAAGGGAGTGAAATAAACTGTATAGTCTAATAAAATTAATGTAATGGAAGGAAATCCTAGCTGGAATGAGTGTGCAAAAAAAGGGCATAAATAAAATAAAGTGATAAGAGATTTGGATTGCTTCTGTCAAAGGGAAAAACCATTGCATGAAACAGGTATTACTCATAAGAGCATGTTTCAGCATTTAAAGCCAGAATTAACAGTAGCAAAGACCTGCATTGCTTAATATTCTCTGGAAAAGGAGGTGGGTGTAGTGTAAGAAAGCGTGGAGTGAAGCCAAGTGCTGTCTGGAGCTGAGGATGAGGTGTTGCAGCAGATCTCACAAACAGGAGTGACCGGGCGAGACGATGGCCCAGAAATCTCGGTGTTGGTCAGCACAGACATGCACCAGGAAACATCCCATTCCAGGGTACAACAGAGAGTGAATTAACTCTGTTAATGACACCAGGAGTGCTGCTGTTGAGCCGAACCCTTTGTGCCCCAGAGCAGATGGCAGCTCAGCCCAGGTCACTGCCCAGTGCCAGCGCAGGTTGCTTCCCACGGCCGAGGGCTCTGCTCGCCAGAGAACTTCTATTTTCCATTTATGGCAGTATTTTAAAAGCACCTCTTGAATGTTAAAGCACTTGGCCTTTAAGCACACAGGAGGCCTCGAGATCTTCTCCTAAGCCAGGCCAAGCTGTTCTCTGGACAGCAGCAGAGCGGGAGCAGCTGGAGCTGCCAGGCAGCAGCACTGCAGCAGAGAGCATCTTGTGCTGCCTCTGACACTAATGATGGTGCAGGCACTGTCTGCTGCTTGCTCCAAAATAACACACTGGCTCCCACAGCCTCCTTCTCTTCTCTGAAGGCTGAGAGGTGCTGAAACGCAGCAGTTTATTAGGCAATCAAATGAGATCTAGAAAGCTGTTTCTCAGCACTCAGGTGTGGAGAACCAGACTGAAATCCTCACAGCAACCTGAAATCTCCCTCCTTTTTTTTCTCTGCTGAATAAAGCGACTCTGAGCTGTGTTTGATTTGGCAGCTGTGTGCTGTCTCTGCAGTTTTCCTGCAGCCATGGGGTTGCAGCGTGGCCTGTTCAGTGCCCAGCCATGGCCCGGGCATCGCTGCCACCCCCACGGCTCTGTGGGGAAGGCAGGCTTGGGACAGAGAGGAGGAAACACCCTGCTTGTTCCAAAGGGGTGGGAAATAAACGGTCTCTCTTTTTGTTTGTTTAAAAACAGCATAGCAATTCTAAACACTGATGTTGCTCTCAGCTGATTTGGAGACGTCAGAAGCTTCCAAAGGATGTGATTAATCTTCCGAGCAGGGTCTCCTGCAGCTGCTGTGTCCTGCAGACACCTCACTCCACAAACTCCATATGGGGCTCTTTAACCCCTGACATTTTTGTCACTCAGATGCTGGGGTGCATCACCAGCTCCCACACAGCCACAGGTATTTTTTCCACCGTGCTGAATCCCACTGGTTTTACCGAGTTGAAGGTGATGCTCTCTCCGAATGCACTTCCGAAAGTTGCATCTTTTCCTTTTTCCTGGGAAGCCTCCTGTACTGTCTGTTGTTATCTTTTTCCAACAGACTTATCAACGTTTAATCACCAGGGCAAAATTTTCGATGCTGACTGGGAGTTCATCTTGAAGTTGTCAGTTCAGTAGGTTCTAAAAATAGGACCAGGTTCAAAAAGTCTCTCGGTAAGACTGAAACCGTGAAATGACTTTTTGTTTGAAATCTCTACAGCCTTATATAGTGCAGTTCACTGAGTTCCTAACCATGGTGGTGTCACTGTGACTCCACAAGGTGCTCTGCCTGGGATTTTGGGTTTTGGTTTACTCGATTTAAAAAAAAAAACAAACACAACAAAACGACATAAGAAAGAATTACATGAAAGGATTATTGAGGTTGCAAAGCAACCGCTTAAACGTTAGAAAATGCTACAACAAGACAACTGCCACCCAAGAAAGGTCCACCCTGAGCAAAGTAGGGGCTGAACAAACTTTTCATGGGAGAAAATGTGCAAAATATAAATAAGAAAGTTTGAAAGCACAATGTAAGGAGACTAATATATAAGCAAATCTCATTTTAGGGTTTTCTTTCTTAGAAATTATAGAATCATTTCTTTTGGAAAAGACCTTTAAGATAAGCTTCTGAGTGTTCAACTTTGGTGTTATTAGCAATAAGGTATAAAAAGTGGTAAAAGGATTCAATACATAGACAAGAAGACAAAGATGGATTTTTTAACCTGTTATCAGGTTACTTTTATCCCAGACAAACCTGTAAAAAATGCTCAGGTGAAACCCTTGGCTACAAGGGCCCTGTCAGCAGCTGTGGCCTTATGCTGATAACTCTTCTCTTAGGGTTTGAACATTCATTTAATTGAATATATTCATGAATAAATCCACAAGTACTTGTAAAAATGACCTTTCCATTCCCTCTGCAGTCACAGTGCATGGGTGAGATTCCTCCTCCGAAACGGAAACCACCGCATGTTTTCTGAGCATCATCAGCTCACCACCACTGGGGACGAGGAGTTTCCAGTGCCTTCCCTCCACCACCTGTGTCCCAGTGTGCCTCAGGCTGCCTGACACGTCACAAGGACTTTGGAGGAAAATGAACTGATTTTTACACCCATTGCTGACAGGGGCCTGATGATCATCAGGTTGCCACCAACAATTTCGATTCTATTTTGCATCTATTATGTTAAATATCCCAAACTACTTGCTGTACTTAAATCACCCTTGTCTGCCAGGTCGACCTGATGGACCTCCCCTGACTTGTATTTCTGGACAGACCATGATTCTGGGCTCATTTTCCTCCCCTGGTGCTGTTGATGTCTCTCATTCTCACAGTGCCAGTGCAGCCATCTCAAGCTGATGCCATGCAGGTGTTTGTACAGCTCCCACTGTGCTTCCCATTCTGGAAACCTTCATGTGACTCAGAGCAACCTTTTCAGAGGTCCCTTCCCCAGCAACAACAATTTGTTTGCACATCAGGGCTGGCAGTTGGAGCTGCCATCCCACCACTGCACATTTGGTGTCTTGATTTGACCTTGCAAAGGCTTTGCTGAGAGCACAGAAGAGCAGTTGGTATCTGCACTTGTGGTTTTTATGACAAAGCATCTGTAAAGCTTCCATAGGAGGCTGGAAATAAAAACCTATGTGTGCTAAATTTATTTCCTGACACAAATATTTCTGTTACTCTGCCCGTGGTTCCCTGCCCATGGCAGGGGAGTTGGAGTGACGTGATCTTTAAGGTCCCTTCCAACCCAAACCATTCCCTGAGTCCATGTTTCTGTGATTCCACTCTTGTATTCCCTTGGGAATTTGGTTAATTAAATATAATTAACAGGATTGTTTAATCAAGATCACCCAATAGTAAATCTTGATAGTCCCAGGAGAAAGCATTATATGTCTGCAAATATATACACATTTCAAAGTAAGTAACTGGAAGGAGAATAAATAAATCAAGATTACTGAGCATTAAAGAAATGTACCACTTTGCAGAAGCTCACTCCAGAGTGGGCATCCCAAAAATAATGAAATCCTGGGCTCAGCTGGCTGGGAAGCTGAGTGTGAGGGCAGTTCAGTGTCATGCAATGCAACAGTCGATCATTGATTCCCCCAAGTTTCACCACCTGGTTTCCAGTAACCCCAACACTGCTGGAGAAATCAAACATTCCCTACAAGGCTGTGTGTAGTGGACAGCACTGATGGCTGTGCACGTGGGCTCGTGTGGGTTATGGACTGAAATATGGGGATTTGTTCATTATTTACTGCACTGAGAGCACAAGGTTAGTACAACAGGCTACACCCAGAGAAATTAAATCCATCTCATTCACCTGGAATTGTGTTTGGAGCCAGAACAGAGGGCATCCTTCCTCCCCCCACGTCCTCCAACCCCGTTCTCTGTGACCAGAAGATTCTCTTGGACTCTGCACATCCCTGAGCCCACAGGAATGGCCATGGCCTGGTGTCAGTGCCACCAATGACTGTGCACAAATCTGCCCCTCCACCTCTCCCCAATGTAGGTCAGCACAGCAGACTTGCCACAGGTGCCCTGTTTCCTAGAAAGGGCTTTTGCAGGTTTCTTAGAACAGACTTGTGCATTATCTGGGAGGAATCTGTAGTTTCACACATTGCAAAAGCTGGCCCGCTGGTTGGATGCTCATGATGCTGCAAAACACCACTGCAGTTTGAAGTTCAGGGCTTTGGGGAGATCTGCTGTAACTGCAGATACTAAACAGTATCTGAGGTGTGTCTGTAGAGGACAACCCGTGTGCTGACCATGTAGCCCTCTGTAACTGGGTTGTCTTTCTGAGGCTCTTCCTTTGCCACCAACACACAGCTGTTATTACTCATCGATTGCAGAAACTTGGAGCAAAGCTTCTGTAAACCAGGATGTATGTAGGTGATCTGGTCAACAAAAACCATGAGTTCTCCTCGTAAAAAATCCCCCTATAGAGACTATTTGAATAAGATAACCAGAGCTGAGTCTGCAGGACATGATGCAATTAATTTTTGAGCTCTCTGCAGCAGGACAGGGGATGATTGCTAACAATCCTGGGAAACCCAGAGGACTCTGGGAATTTCTGGGAGTGGAGAAAGGTAAACACAGCCTGGGACCAGTAGAAAACTGAGGTGCTTATAGAGCAACCAGCTCAGCTTGAGCTGGGGGAGGATTTGGGAACCAGTTCCCTGTCAGTCTCCTACTAAAAATAAAGTGATTGATGAGTTTTCATGTAGCACAGAAGAGTTTGCACTGGAGGGAACCTTTAAAGGTCATCTAGTCCAAACCATGAGCAGGGACATCTCCAGCTAGACCAGGTATCTCAGACCCCCAGCCAGCCTGGCCTTGAATGTTCCCAGGGCTGGGGCATTTTAAAATAGTCAGAGTGGATTTGGGGTGACACAATCTGTTCCTCACACTTGCACTGTTCTTTGATGTGGCTGAGGGTGAAGGGGTTGCTGAGCTCTGGCAGGGCCTGGTAGGATGGGCTGGAGACTGAAATGTTGAAATGTCTGAAGACATTTTCTGCAGAGGATGAAATGTCTCATCACTGTGGACAATTTCCTATCGAACAGAAGGAACACACTGTGGTTTTCACAGGCAGTTTCCTGACCCAGATATGATTAAAAAAAGAAAAAAAAATAACAATGAACAGTTTGAATCCTAAACCAGGGACAATCCTTATCAGAACTGAGTGTGATGTTTTCTTGGGAAGACAAAGCATAAAGTGTGACACTTGGGGAGGCAAATGGCCAAAACACACACACAGAGTGGCCAAACATCACTGGGGGACCATAAACACCAGCTAGGTTTGCCTGCTGCAGAATTTTGTCTTTTTTTTTTTTTTTTTTTCCCTTCCATTTCTTTTTTCTTCCTGCTTTCCATTTTACGAATGTGCACACTCCCTGTGGGACAAACCAGCAGGCTGTGGAGATATGAGACATGACAGACACTTATTATGCCCTGCACTTCCCTGGAAACATAACCAAGCCTCCTGCTCCTGTGCTGCTCGAGGCTGAGGAGGCTCCCTCAGAGCAATGATGCTGACACCGGATGGCAACGCTGTTTTTCCACCACCTCCTCAGCACAGCTATTTGCTTACTCCAATGCTCTAGACTGAGTCCACTGAAGTACTTGTAAAAGTCATAGTCCTGGCATTTATCTCAGATTATCATGTCAGATTTTAGCACTGGCTTCTGTTGTTTCTGGCAAGTGTCCTGATTGCAGGATGTAAGTGATGATTGTATGAGTAACTGCTTTGTGCTGGCCTGTTGTAAATAACTTGCTGTATCTAAAGTATTCTTACCAATACATTTTGCACTTGTCAGCTGGCTTTCAGCCAGTCTCCAGCTCTGCCCTGCACACCTGTCCCCTGCCTTGGAGTGAAAGTATGTCCAGGACTCTAAAAAATTCAGCCTGGAATACTCACAACCCTGACAGCTGCACTAAAAAAGCTGGGAATTACCAGAGAAGTGTCATAGATTTTTGAAGGAATGTGGAAGGAATTGTTAATCACAGCTGAAATATTAGCAAAATGATGAGGAAAGTTTAGCTCATTGCTGGAAACTACCCCTGAGATGAACCATGCAGATATGGAGGAGGAGAGGTGGCTGGAAGAGAGCTTACTGATGATGTGATCTGATAAAACCCTGACTTATGATTTCTCCTTTGCCCTCTGATTTCACATTGTTTAAAGACTATAAAAATTCACAGAGTCATCTACAAAGCACTTGTCTCAATGCAAGGTCAAGTAACAAAACAGGAGAAAAGCAGAGTGTTATCACGGGCTCGACTTTTCAGGGGAGGAATGTATTCAGTGAATTCAACAAAATGGAGCTGGGAGATGGGAAAATGCAAAACTACGTGTGACTTGAACACATCTGATCACACAGGAGCTAAAATGAGAGGGAGCATCCAGTTCCCTGAGCTGTGGGTGATAAAGCACCTGCAGGTAGGCAAGGGAGTGCTGCCCTCCCTGAAGATCACTCAGCATGGTCCATCCAGAATAATGACTGGACTGCTCAAGGCACAACCTGCTCTTAACAGCTCTTTCATTTCCAGAGGACAAACCCAAACACACAGAGAGCCAAGCAGATCACGTCAAACATAACGTTGGGAAAAAACAGTTTGCTCTTTGGACTTCGGCTTTGGTGAGTAGAAGAACTTTTATTCACATTTTTGCCCCATACTACAGCCTGTTTTCATACACAAACCAGGGGAAAAGAGCTGCAGTTGCTGTGTTAATTATGTCACTGCTCAAACAAGCAGGGACAAAACAGCTCACCATCAGCCTGCAAGGTCATACCTAGCCCTGGCTGCAAGGAGCTGGTCTGGGTCCAGCATTAGTCAGGATTTTCATTCATAATATTGGATTAAAGAGCAAAGTACACCCTAATAAAATTTCTGGATGACAGAGTGTGTACTCCTGCTGCTGGCTCTCAAAGTGTGCTGGAGAAACCACTGAGCACAGGGTTCCTTTGCCTTCCCAGGAGATGGTCAGAACCTCATCCAGCACCCACAAGTGCATCCACACTAATCCAGGAGTTAATAAATATCCTGGCAATACTTTGATTTGGAAATTGTATTTTGAAATGTTAAATAAAACATGGAAAACTACTGCTTGGTTCTCATCTCCGCTTGTAGCCCAGATCAATGAGAGATGACACAGCCACTCTGTGCAGGGCAAAGCTGATCTAACCTCTCTTTGCCAGGCTCCAGCATCCATGGGAATCTTCCTCTAATGCAACCCAGAGGACAGCTGCTCTTGTGAAACCTGATTTTTTTTATATTCACAGGTCACCAGACTTCTGAATCATTCTTTACCAAATTTCTCCACTTGATATTCATAATTGGTGTGTCCTGTGCAGCTTTACACACATTAAGTGAAGTTTGATTGCGAGCTTTCTCAGTTGATATTCAAGTTGTTTTCTCCACAGACAGCTGAGAAATCTGCCCTGGGACTACAGTGCCTTTGCTAAGAACACCAACACCTTGGAATCTCTGGCCTGACTCAGTCAAGTTGCAATATATTTCCTGAATTAGGCACAGAATTCCTTATAGAAACTCTACAGGATAGTTCTGGTAGTTTTATTATAAACGTGAAAAAAAAAAAAAGTAAATATAGTAGTATAACCCCAGTTTTCTGGGGCAGCCTGTATACCATCTTTAAATGACTTCCAAATTTTTGGAAGTGCTGATGAGTTCATACAAACCAAGATTTAATTCTCCAGCATCCACAAGTGTGTGCACATTCATCTGTATGTCTATGTACAATCTGTGAACACATTAATAACTTCACAGATGGATACAGGTATCTGTCTGCCCTTCACCCACTCTAAAGGGTTCTGAAACTCATCCTGGAAACACAAACTGCAAAGGGGTTCAGGTGGAGAGTCTGTAAAATTGCTCTTGATGCAGAAAGCACAGAGGCTCTTACTCATTTGAATAACCAGCAGATTCCATTCTTCAGGTAAATCTTCCCCGCCTCCCCTTTAGCAAGAGCATGTTTGTGGTGAGATATTAATCATTTCCTGCAGCACTGTGTATATAAGAGGAGCCCGAGGCAGAGCCTCACACAGGGCAGAGCTGAGGAGCAGAGCTGATGACCATGCTGGTGCAGGTGCTGGCTCTGCTGGGTCTGGGGGTGCTGGGCAGCTCAGCCCCCACCAGCCCCCCGGGGGATGCCCTGCAGGACCAGCGCTCCAGGACCTTGGTGGGGCTGATCCTCCGAGAGCTCCTCCAAGACATGAAGAGACTAAGTTTAAATGCAGTAAGTGGCTCTGTTTTGACCAGCTTTCCCCCTGGCTGTCCCTCTGAGGCAGGCTGTGTCTCCTGAAGTTTCTAACTCTGTTTTCTCTTGGACAGGTTCCCAGGGTTGTCAGCGTGAATGCTACGGTAAGGAACCACAGAACTTCTATTTCAAATTGTTCTCCCAAGTCCCCACATTTCTTTCCCACTTCAGAACCCTGATAGCCCCAGGAGTTCTCCACAAACCCAGGGAAAGGCAGAGCTGTTGCAAGAACCCACAGAAAGCCGCTGCCGAGGCTAAAACCCCTCAGTGGTTGTCTCAGTAGGAAAAGGTCTTGTATGTGCACCATCTTTTTGGAAGCCTCACAGATTGACTTTGATCCCTTAGTTTTAGAACAGGCTGTTTGGTCTGTGTCCCATACAGACCCATTCATTTCACTGAGCTGTATTTCCCTGCAATCTAGTGGAAAAAAATTGGGCTTTTTATGGAGAACACGAGCACTACCAGTGAGAAACAGGAGCCAATCTACTATTAAAGTGAACAGAGAACAAATGGCTTCATCCCATCTTAGTTTCAGGGAGAAAAACTGAAAATTCACACCAGCAGCAATAATTACTTGTATTTCATTAAGACAATTCTGATCCAGTTTCAAGAGAGATATGATAGCAAAGCATGAATCTTTAATGCAGGGTTGGCCTTCTTTTCCCTTGAGGAACAAGTATCTCCAGTATTGGACACCTCCAAATTTTATATGCCCAGTTTCTAGTGGCATCTGCAACTTCCACCTAGGGCAGTTGGGAGTTTTTGGACCCTGGCATGTTTTTAAGTGAAAATTGTAGGCTGTACATGATTTCCTAAGTTTGGTGTCCAGTAAATTGCTGAATACAGATTCAGGGCTTGTGTTTGGAAACACAGCTCTTAATTCCTGTAGGTTATTGTTTTTCATGGGTACGTAAATTCCTGGGTTTTATGGTTGTTTTATTTATGTGCTACCAGTGATTCCTGTTGCAATGACTCACTGCTCTCTTTGCAGGTGGAGAGATGCATGCACAGCCACCTGAAAACCTTTGCTAGCACTTTGGCAGCTCTCAACACCCGCAGCAAATTCATCGCCAGAAAGCTGGACAGAGTTAGCATCTACAAAAACATCCTCCCCAAAGTAAGTTTGACTTTGTGCTGTTTAATAGCAAAATATTCACCAAAGGTTGTTCAATAATGGGACATGGCAGCTGGGATGGCACGGAGCTGCCTGCAACTGCAAACCTCTTCTGAAGACTGAGATGATTAAGAAGGGTGTAAATACATCTGCTGTCTTTCTTGGAGCCCTCTCTGACACCTTTCCCTGTGCTAATCTCCATTGCAAGAGTGACAATGATATGAAATAAACCCCAATGTGAGGGTAAGCTGGGACAGCAGTGGGGCTCAGGGCATCCTCTGCAGTGCTGCCAGGTGATCAGCTATCCTCCACACATCATCCATCAGCACATCATCATCCTCACCCTGCCCCGGAGCTCCCAGGGAGCGGCTCACCCAGCTCTCCAGAACATGCTGGGGGATTTTACAGCCCACTTGTCAGTGTTCTTTAGAAAATGGATGTATCAAATACCATAAATTTAAATATTCAAGTTCTGTGGCTGAATTATGTTATCTTCTCTTTTTTTTTAAAGGATCTCGATAAGGAATGTAAGACTGCACAAGTAACATGGGATGACTTCCTGAACACACTAGAGAGGTTCTTGAGATTGCTCTCTGAGAAAATTCAAGACACTTGAACAAAACAGCTACAGCAAACCCGAGAAGAAAAGGAGAACCTGAACTCTACTGCAACCAAAATGTGATTTAATTAACTTATCCTCAGGAATATGGCCGTGTGTGTATATATATATATATATATATATATGTATAAGTTATTTAAATATATATATGTGTAAAAAGTGATGTTATCACAGCAGCCATGTTCTCTATAATGATTGCAACATGCTGCTTTTTAAAAAGACAAATATTTAAATATTTAAATGTTTTATATTGTTTTAGTATTTTAACTTATGTCTGTTTTTCCTAAAGAAAGAGTAATTGTTTATTTATTTATTTATTTTATGGAGATTTTGAGATATTTATTGTGATGCTGCTGTATTTCAGTGTTTGCTTTAGGAAACTGCTGTGAGATGGTGTGTGAGGAGGAGCTCTGGGGCTCCACTTTGGGCTTTGCTGTCACACTATTTCTCTCTCACTGTCCCAAGCCACAGGGCTTTCGGAGCTGGGGCAAAGCCACTCCATGGGCCATTGGTGCCACCCTACACTTTCACTTGCCCTTTGCTCCTGGACCATCCCTGGGCTGGAGAAGATTCATTTCAGTTGTGGATTTCCACCTCCATTCCCTCCCCGAGCGCTGAGATCCAGGATCACTTCAACCACTACGTTTTATTTTTGAGGAAGCAGAGCCACGACAGCCAAAGCCAGCCAAGATCCGGGTGATACAACAGCAAAGAGGTCTTGTTTGTTTTTCCTCCAAGTTTACTCAGCTGATATGAGGTGTTTCCTACCTCTCGTGTGAGCTGAATTCTGCTGAACTGAATCAGACACTGTTGTTTTCCCAACTGTTTAAGTAGCCATAGCTATGGCAGGTGCTCACAAAGTGCATGCCCATGTAAAGCTATCAGTTGAGATTCCAAAAGTTAATGTTTAATAAAAGACTACTGAAGGGGAATGTCCCTGCGTGGGCTGATTTGTGAGGACACCTTCCATGTGCCGCCCGTACTTACTGAATGTTTGCAACCCTCCATTAATGTAAATGGACCTTTTACAAAAATAAACAAATTTCCCTCCAGAATTAGGAGTGCTTTATTTATGAAGGGTGAGGGGTTTCCGTGCTGTTCAGGGGAGCTGAGTGGGATTTCCAGGTGGGATGGACACATGGATGATGCCAGCAAAGGGGAAGGTGAGGATGAGCACCCCCACCTGCCCTCCCGTGACCCTTCCTGAGGAGCAGAGCCCTGCACCCCAACCTGGCCCGGAGCTCATCTCTACTGAGTCACCCCGTGCTGGAGCTTTTCAGATGAGGTGCCCTCTCAGCAGCTGGGATGAGTCACGTCCCTGCCAAATTTGCAGTGCAGTGAAAGCAGAAGAGCTTTCACTTGTCACAGCTGGGACGTGTCCCCTCGCCTTCACCAGCACAGGAGCTCCGAGCACCGAAAACCTGCGAAGCAGCCCTGCTCACCAAGGGGGTGGGGATGGAGGGACAGCCCAGCTGGGGCACGAATGAGCACCCAAAGAGCCAGAGAAGTGCAGCACCATGGCAAGCACCCATGGAGCCAAACACAGAATGCCCTGTAGAAACCTGCAAAAACGTAGTTTTTCCCTGCTGATGGCATGATGGCCCCAGACAGAGCTCACTGCAGCTCCTACATCCTCCCACGCTGCAGAGCACATCCCGTTTTTCAGATACTCACTTGCAATGGTCAGAATAAAAGCAGCAGCTTTGCACTGGCACAGCATCTCCCCCGTGCAAACAGTGTGTGTGACAGAGCCCAGCCAGGCTGAACAGACAGACTTTATCCCCCACCATTGGGGCAGCAGCCCCAAAAACCCCACAGTGGGGACATGACTACCAGCCCTGTACAGGGGCAGGTACCCCAAGCATCCCTGGGTACCACAAACTCCACGGGCAATGCCACGGTGCATTGCTTTGTACTGAACTCTTGTAGGAACCAGGAAAGCTGTAAATCAAACCAAACCCTGAATCTGAACCAAGATCAGAGGAATGAGTGAATGTCCAGCTGGACTCCCTCAAGTTAAACAGCCAGGAAACTCTCTGCTCCTGAGCTCTGTCTCATTCAGTGTTGTAATAGTTTAGGAGTAATAAGAACCACCCTGAAGAAACTCTTCCTGCCATTGAATTTCAAAGCTTTCATTAGCAATGAGGTGTTTAATATTTCAGATACATTATTTGAAGTTACATTTAAATGTCTCACATTAAATATTAAATTCACCCTTCAGACAAATGGGCAGTCTCAGAATCACAGGTATGTGGGAAGGAGAAGAGCGTCGGGCTCTTGAGTAGAAAACATTAATCGGGCTCAGAGTTCTTGGCGTGGCAATCCAGGAAACTCTGACAAACAGACAGGAGGGAAAAGTGAAGCATTGAATAACTCAAAGTCAACACTGGGCTGGCTGTAGGCAGAGGCAGCCGGAGCTGTTGCCGGGGCAGCAGACTGCTGGGGAAAGCACCGGAGCGTGGGATGGCCCTGCTGCCCTGCAGGGTGCAGGCAGAGGGATGCAGGCAGAGGGATGCAGGCAGAGGGATGCAGGCAGAGGGATGCAGGGTCCCAGCTCCAGATGGAGCCTCCCAGCCCAGCTGCCAGCAGCACCCTGTCCTGCTCTCCAGCACGGCATAGCCCTCTGGGAGAGGAGAACTTTGCCCTCCCCTGGCGAGGGGCAGAGTCCATTTGGCTGGGGCTGCCGAGAGCCCTGCTGCCATCTCCCATCCCACACAGGCCCTGAAATAACCTGCTACCATTAAACCGACCTGAGACTGTCACCAGGCAGTGCAGGGAGTGCCTGGCTCTGAGCAGGAGGTGCAGTTGTACCACCACGACAGCCCTGGCGTGCCAGGCACTGCACAGCAACCTCGACTGCTTCCTGGCAGCTCAACAGCCCTGATAAGCATCTTGCATCATCATAACACAGTAAACACACAGGCCTTGATGCCTTGGTAAAGCCATGCCTTTGACTCTCGAGGGCTGCTGCAGACTGGTTGGAATAGGAAGCAGATTTTTTGTTAAAAGATGATTGTTGCATTTCTTGCACCACGGCAGGAAAGGCAGCTCCTTGAGCCCCAGGTGGGGACAGAACAAGTGAGCTGGTGGCACAGTGGGGGAAGGTCTGCTCACAGAAGCTTGCTCTACTTTTAGAAGCTGTAGGTGTGAGTTATATTTAGCATTCCCCATTTGATAAGCAAGAAATTACTCTTGGTAAAACCCATCTCCCCAACACAGTGGCGGGAGAGCAGACCCCCTCCAGTCTGCCCAACCCCTCTGGGTGCACAGCCCCTGTCTAGACCTGCCTGTGCCCACGGGCTCCGTGATGAGCTCTCCAGGTGGGAAAAGCCTGTCCATCCTGTGCAGGACCAGCCACAGTCTTCTGGATGCTCTCCAAACCCTTCATGGTGGCAGTTGTCCTGTGCCACCACCATGAGCAGGGCTGGGGGGAGCATGTGAGACACACAACACACCCCACCCTTGCACAGACACAGCATTTAAAGACCATGTTTAGCAGCTTGCTCCAGGGGTGTCTGTCCTGGAGCCCCACTTTCCAGGCTGCAGATGGGTCTGCAGAGCTCCTCCTGCACCGGGGGATGTGGCAGAGCAGCCACAAGGGAGGCAGCTGTGCCCCAGCCTGCAGGTGAGATCCCTTCACATGCGCCAGGGCAGAGCTGATAGAAGACAGCTTTGACATGGAAATGCTGTCCCCACGCCCCATCCTTCCCCTCCTGTCCCAGCATTTCCTGGCACTGAGGGTGGAAATGGAGATCATGCATCGCTCCCCTGCTCAGCTGTGCACAGAGAAGGGTGATGCCATCGTGGCCAGATGAAAGCAGCCTCAGCTCCATCAGGGAGCAATCAGCAGCTAAATCTGGGCTAATACTCTACAAGGGTAATTCCCCTGTTTTCCTTTTTTGAAACATACTATTACTCACTTTCTGTTGATACTTTACTTCCTTCTTCACCTCCAGTTCTCATTAGTCATTTGTCAGGATTCACAAATTGTTTCTATTTTCTGCAGAACATGATCCCACTTTTATAGGCTTTGGAGCACCCTTTTTTTTTTTTTTTACCTCATTAGTACATGGTGTCTTTGCAACTGAGAAAGTTAAGTGTCCCTTTCTGGCCACCCCATCTCTAGAGCCCAATTTCATCAGGTCAAGGAGTGAGACTTGAAAACACCCATTACAGACTGTTTGGATTGATCATCTGTGTTTCTCTCAGTCACTTGGTTTCAGACAAGTGACTGAGAATGCAATGACTCATCATTAAATATAGTTGTCCTTTGGATGCTCGTCAACAACCGCCAAGGTCAGGGCACACGAGTGACAAGTCCAGCTTAGAGATGTCAGAGGTGCAAAGTGCTGGCTGCTCCCTGGGTGCACACGAGGTCCTGAGGCAGCTTGAATGGGTTTTACACTGTAAACTGAAGTCTGGAGATGTTTTGCAATTTCTCTCAATGGATGACAAGATATAAGAACCTGAAGACATAATTTCTTTCAAGAAACAAGGGGAGACTATTTTATTTTCTCGGGAGGGTGAAGTGTGCTTGTGATAACGTGTGTTGTCCCATGAGCACCAAACTGCCATCACTGGGGCTGGAGAGGCACAGAGGCTGCCCAGGAGATCTTTCTTAATCAAACAGGCATCTCACTTCTTAGAATTTAACATGGAAATCCACAAGTTATCACATCTCTAATTTTGCCTGAAAGATAGGGAATTTGTTGTGGATCTCCAGGACATCCCTCCAAGCAAGCAAGGAGATTGTTTTTGCTTTCCCATAGTTGGGTAGCTACAAGAAGTTCTATCTCCGAGTCCTAAGGCATCCCTTCTCGGGTAAAGGAGACAGGGTAGGCCCTGCTGACCCCCATCAGACAGGGAGACCTCGGCAGAGCCTCGACAGACGAGGGGTTGCAGCAGAGGGCTGAGATGTGCAGAATGAGTTGGCTTTGGATTCATTTCAGATTTCATGAGTCTGTACAACTCCCCCACTGGGTCCTGCAAGGGAAGGGCATGCCTTTGTGACTCACAGGCTTTTTTTTTTTTTGAGGAGCTGCAGAGGAAGTCATACAAACCATGGGGAATACCTTTTGATTAAATAAAAAATCTTTCTGTCTCCAGAGCCTGTTTCCAAACGCGCAGCCTCTGCTCTTCAATCAGCCTGACTTGGCCCCATGCTCCCGGGGCCACTTTCCAAGGATGACAGCCCACTGGCCAGACAGCTGGTCACAGACCAGCAACCACAGCCAGAGCACGAAATGCAAAAGGAATGTCCTTGGGCTGGGGAGCAGAGCTGCACATCTGCTGCATCTGCCCCACCGAGCACAGTCACCAGCGACAACCATCTCAGCTTCTGCTGGCTCTGAACTGCAGTGAAGCCACTCTGCAGGGCAGGGAGAGGCCTGGTTTCCTCCTCTCTGCAGAGGCAGACCACAGAGATACAACACTGCTTAAACTCCTTCCAGCACCAGGGGAGATGGTGTCGATGCTGAGCTGCCAGGGACACTGTAAATCATTTCGGCCTCCCCAGTCAGGACTAAATCAAAGGGGAAGAGACTCAACAAGAGGGAACAGGGAGCCCATCGAGACTGAGAGGCCTGATGGTTTGGTGTGCTCAGAGATGTCCAAGTGCAATTGCCAGCCAGAAATGTGGCAGAGGCAACGCCTGGGGAGAAATCAAAACACTTCAAGGTTGAGAGAAATCACACAGAGATGAACTTGGCATGTGTGTGATGAGGATACTCAGAGGAGAGAAAAGAGGCACTGATCAATCCTTTCACAGAGAAATGACAGCAAGAAGATAGCTTTGAGATGGAGTATCAAAATTAGTAAAACTACAGCCAAAACTGTTTGCTTTCCCACTGATAGGACAGGAAGACTCACAAGAGATGCTCGTTCAGCTGGCTGAACTTCCACTCCAGTGGGTTACATGGGTGTGATGATGACTTATGATGGTGATGAACCAGAAGTTCTCCAAATCCTTCTCACAATAAAAACAGTCTCTGTCCCATCGCTATCCTGAGACTCCTCACCAGGATTTCCATTCTAGTTACACAGAGCTCAGCTCATTAAACTGCAGCTCACCATCTCTCCAGCCTTGGAAAAGTGAACATTTCAGTTTGTTTTCAGTTAATTCTCTGTTATCTTTTCAGTTTTTCAGTTAATTTTCTATGACGCTTTTAGTTAATTCCTAATGGGCCAGGCCATTTTCTGTTCATTCATTTAATTCCGTGTCTGACAAGGATGTGGGTATTTCAGATAGCCCTGCCTAGAAGTGAAATCATATCAGTGATTTCCATCTCATCAGTGCTACTCCTCCTCGGATTTTTTGGGAGAGGTGGAGTTGGACGGAGGTGCTGCTGGCTGGAAACTCCCTGCTGCCCTGTCAGATTCCTGCAGCTGCTGTCCCCTCAGCAGAGAGCAGGAAAGAAAGGTCACTGCTGACCCCACCATGAGGGGAGCAGGGTGGTCACATCTCTGAGGGAATGTTTGCAGTTGAGTCAGTGTGGGAGATGGACTGATCGACGTGCGCACACAAGCAGACCGCAAGTTCCATCTTCCTTTCTGGTTTTGTCACCTCTTTTTTTTTTTTTTCCACCCTGGCTGCAATCTAAGAATGCATTTGCCTGTCATTAGTGACTATAAAAAGAATAAAGAGAAAAAGGGGGAGTCCCACCTTCACAATTCTGTTTTTTCCAGCAGTAGAAGTTCATCCTGCCCACACCTTTCCCTCCCGCCCTATCTGCAGGGACTCTCATTTCTTTAGATATTCTGGAGATAAAAGCAAAATCCCCAGTGCTCACTGGTGCATTTAGCTACAGCCCTAACTCCTACTGCCTCTTCCAGGGCAAGAAATTCTTCCCTGCAATTTGAATTTGTCTACAATACGTGGTATCAGCAGGCACAGCCAGCCGTGCAGGGTAAGGTTAGATGGGGTTCTGAGGAACCCAGTCTTGTGCAGAGGGTTGGAACAAAATGACCTTTAAAGGTCCTTCCAACCCAACCCATTCTCTGGTTCCATGATTCAATACCTCCAATCCATTCTTTCCCTTTCCACCCTACTGTAATCTGTTTTATCTCCACAGCCACAGCGGTGCCAGGGACACCCAAAGTCCTGAACCAGCCATTCCCTGCGAAGGCAGCGAAGATGGGAGGGAGCTCCTGGGTCAGTTCTGCTTCCCAGGGTGTTCAGTGCACAGGGGCCCAGGAAGGGTCCACACTACTCCTGAACTCATCAAAATGAAGAGAATCTCAATGTTTTCTTAGAAGAGACCGTGTGTGCACCACAGAGACTGGTATTACCCACTGCCTGCATTGATGCAAATCCCCTGATGGCACAAACCAGCATTCCAGTGGATGCTGCCCTACCAAGGGAACACACAGTGGGTTAACCTCAACTCTGGACTAAAACCAATCTGCTGATTGCAGGGAAATATTGGGAATATCAGTGTGACTCCAGCAAGGCGGGAATACTCCCCCATTTCCCACAGCAGCAGACCTGGGGCACGCAGGCCAGGGAGCACCCTCGGCTGCTGCTGCCAGGGCAGCTCATCCAGCAAAGGCTCCCCAAGGCTGAGCTGTGGGGAATGGCAGGGGAGGTGCCTCACCCACCAAACAATTAGCAAAATGACGGAAAACAAAGGACTGAACAAGGAGGCTCCTGGGGGAGAGAGGTGCCCAGCAGCATCTCCAAGACCTGGTTTGTAGCTAACACGACAGCGCCTTCTGCTTTAATTACTATCATGCAAGGAATCCAGCGGAGCTATAACACATGTTTCTGTAAAACATCAGCTCAGGGACCAGTAGGAAAATGCCAGGAGTGTGGGAAAAGCAGCATGCAAGCCAGAGCTTGGATGGCACCTGTGTGTGTGGGCTCCCTGCCCTTGCCCCAGGGGAGGAGCACAGAGCAGTCACCTGAGCTATGAACCACTTGGGTCTTGTTAAGGAAACCCAATGCACGTTAAAGAATGTCAGTGACATAATAAAACTCCTGCAGTATCGAAACAGCACAAATTAAACTGCAGCAAAAACATGTAAATAAAACATTCTGAGGTTTTGGACGGTAAAGACCCGACGTGCTGTGGTGTCGTGGTTTTGCTCTGGGTCAATTTTGCTTTCCACTCCCTACATAATTACCACTAGTTGAGAGAAGGTATTTGCAGACAAAAGAGAGACAGGATTTGGGGAAAATAGTATATATATTTATTACTAGTAAAATAAAAACTACTAATAAGTAAAAGATTAAAGAATTATATCTATAGCAATTTCTACTTAAGTTAAAGTGCTATATATATTTACACAAAAATACTTTTTTCCTTTTATACCAGTCCAAGGAGAAGAAG